>NW_011494518.1:503657-503956 GCF_000754665.1 Bison bison bison
AGTCCATTGTGTATATGTACCACAGCTTTCTTATCCATTCATCTGCTGATGGACATCTAGGTTGCTTCCATGTCCTGGCTATTATAAACAGTGTGTGATGAACACTGGGGTACATGTGTCTCTTTCAATTCTGGTTTTCTCCGTGTGTGTGCCCAGCAGTGGGATTGCTGGGTCGTATGGCAGTTCTATTTCCAGTTTTTTAAGGAATCTCCACACTGTTCTCTATAGTGGCTGTACTAGTTTGCATTCCCATCAACAGTGTAAGAGGGTTCCCTTTTCTCCACACCCTCTCCAGCATT
>NW_011494518.1:504056-507601 GCF_000754665.1 Bison bison bison
TCCACACTGTTCTCTATAGTGGCTGTACTAGTTTGCATTCCCATCAACAGTGTAAGAGGGTTCCCTTTTCTCCACACCCTCTCCAGCATTTATTGTTTGTAGACTTTGGATCGCAGCCATTCTGACTGGCATGAAATGGTACCTCATTGTGGTTTTGATTTGCATTTCTCTGATAATGAGTGATGTTGAGCATATTTTCTTGTGTTTGTTAGCCATCTGTATGTCCTTATTGTTAAATGTTAAAATGGTCCCTCTTGAAATCTGCTTTCTCTTGAAACTAGAAATGAAAACTAAACAAAGAATAGTTGGTGATTAGAGAAGACATAGACATACCTAAACACAGGGAGTAATGGCTATGTCTAGTTTAAATATTTATACACATGTTTATTTCATTTGTTCTGGCTGTTATGTTACCATTGCTCTTTTGCCTCTGTATCCTTCTATATGAAGCTGGCACTATGCTCCAAGTGACTTGAGGGACTCTGACAAGTAACTGCCTAAAATATCTTTTTGTTCTGCTTAATTTCCCCAAATCCCAATCACTGGAGACTTCAGAAAGTATGTTTTTAAATAAAATTTTTGCCAAGAAAGAGAAGTATTTCAGGCTTTAGCCTTTGTTCTTTTTTCTAATATCTAATTAGATAGAGAACACAGAAAATAAGGGTAATAGGATAGAAAAATATTGGTATTGTAATGGTAGTGTGAGAGGAATAAAGTAGTAGAATCAGAGAAGGAAGCAAGCATAGTGGTCTTGGGGAATTACCTAGGAAAATAATGTCTTTGGAAGTTACATAGATCCCAGGAACCCTAAGGAGTTACAAACAACCAGAAGCAATAACAGGAGGAAATTGTGCTGTAACAAAGACCATGAATCCAGGAACAGAAGCTGGAGTTCCAGTCCTCGCTGTCCCTAATGACAGACCTCTCTGAACTAATTTGTTTCATTGACAAAAGAAAGATCTTAAGCCCAATTAATGTAAAAACATCCTTCAACATATGAAATTCTGAAACGATGATGTTTTAACTCTTAATAGCATCCAGTTCTATTGCATGCATGCATGCTAAGTCGCTTCAGTCGTGTCTGACTCTGTGCGACTCCATAGATGTCAGCCCACCAGGCTCCGGTGTCCACAGGATTCTCTAGGCAAGAATACTGGAGTGGGTTGCCATTTCCTTCTCCAGTTCTAATAATCTACTGTTTAAGCCAGAATGAGGTTGGGAGAGTGGTGAAGTAGTAAAGTCAGAAAGGGAAGCAAGCATCAAGGTTCATAGCAGTGCTAGAAGCAAAATGTAGGAACTCCTTGTAGATAACAGGTCTGGCAACGCATCAGTGCTTTTGTTCAAGATTTCAAGTTTGCTGCAAGCTAGGTATACTTACCCTCTCTGTCTCTTACATGCAGAAACTAACACTACAGGTAGCCTTTATTGACTTGTTGCCATGAAGTAATTCTGAGTAGATTTGTCAGAATCTATTATGCCTCATATCTAGGCAGGAAGTATTGAATGATAGTGTCCTAAATAAAAGGGATGTTTTAGTAAAATGCTAGTATTCAAAATTTAGATAGTGTGATTGTTGATAGGCAAAGAACACTGTTTGCAGTTTTTTTAGCACTCAGGACATAGATATAACATTGTGGTTTGCAAATCATATTTGCACTGTGTAGTGGTTACTCTTGATAGCTTTCTGATTTTAGGAAAGTAGCAAGCTCTTTTGCTTCAGTTTTGAAAACTCATATAGCTCTTATAAAGAAAAGTATGCATGTACACGGACTGGCATATCACAAGTTCTCAGCAATTATTAACTGCCATAAATTTATTACTTCAAACTTTCTATTGGAGAAGAAACAAAATAAAAAATCTTAATTCTACATTTAATCAAACCAAATTACATTATTAAAATTATTAAATATTAAAAATGTCTTTCATTGTTTTAAGTATCAAGAATTTGACTTTCTTGTGCTTTTTAACTCTAATACACATTATAAGTTTGTTCTACTTTTGCACTAAGATTTCTAATGTAAGCTGGAAGAATAATTTAATTCATTAAACTGAAGAAGCTATTTTGTTCCAGACTTTAAAATTTAATAGTTTCACATCATGTAAAATTTTTATTTGCGGGGAAAAAGTCCTGACTCAATAGAGTAAAGTATATTATATTATCTATCCCCAGACATTCCACTCAGATTTTTAGCTTCAGTTGGGAAGTAAAGAGGACAAAAGTTGGTCAGCTAAGCCTTTATGCATAATTTGACCAGTAGGTTTCCTAGTAAATTTAACTTTCAGCTACAGCTATCTTTTATAATGTTAATTTAAGAAGCAAACCTGCTTTGCCTTTATCAGCTCAGTGGAGTTGGTTAGGGCATGAAAGTTTGCCTGCTCAGTGCATAGAAATGTTAACAAACTTCATTAATGAGTCAAATTTGCTGAACACAAAGATGGAGAAGCTCTATACAGTCAGCCAAAATAAGACCAGGAGCTGACTGTGGCTCAGATCATGAACTCCTTATTGCCAAATTCAGACTGAAATTGAAGAAAGTAGGGAAAACCACTAGACCATTCAGGTATGACCTAAATCAAATCCCTTATGATTATACAGTGGAAGTGAGAAATAGATTTAAGGGACTAGATCTGGTAGACAGAGTGCCTGATGAACTATGGATGGAGGTTCATGACATTGTACAGGAGACAGCAATCAAGACCATCCCCATGGAAAAGAAATCCAAAAAAGCAAGATGGCTGTCTGGGGAGGACTTACAAATAGCTATGAATATAAGAGAAGAGAAAAGCAAAGGAGAAAAGGAAAGATATAAGCAACTGAATGCAGAATTCCAAAGAATAACAAGGAGAGATAAGAAAGCCCTCCTCAGCGATCAATATAAAGAAATAGAGGAAAACAATAGAAAGGGAAAGACTAGAGATCTCTTCAAGAAAATTAGAGATACCAAGGGAACATTTCATGCAAAGATGGGCTCAATAAAGGACAGAAATGGTATGGACCTAACAGAAGCAGAAGATATTAAGAAGGGTGGCAAAAATACACAGAAGAACTGTACAAAAAAGATCTTCAGGACCCAGATAATCACGATGTTGTGATCACTGACCTAGAGCCAGACATCCTTGAATGTGAAGTCAAGTGGGCCTTAGAAAGCATCACTACGAACAAAGCTAGTGGAGGTGATGGAATTCCAGTTGAGCTATTTCAAATCCTGGAAGATGATGCTGTGAAAGTGTTGCACTCAATGTGCCAGCAAATTTGGAAAACTCAGCAGTGGCCACAGGACTGGAAAAGGTCAGTTTTCATTCCAATCCCAAAGAAAGGCAACGCCAAAGAATGCTCAAACTACTGCACAATTGCACTTATCTCACACGCTAGTAAAGTAATGCTCAAAATTCTCCAAGCCAGGCTTCAGCAATATGTGAACCATGAACGTTCTGATGTTCAAGCTGGTTTTAGAAAAGGCAGAGGAACCAGAGATCAAGTTGCCAACATTCTCTGGATCATCAAAAAAGCAAGAGAGTTCCAGAAAAACATCTATTTCTGCTTT
>NW_011494518.1:508104-520312 GCF_000754665.1 Bison bison bison
TTTATTTTTCTGGGCTCCCAAATCACTGCAGATGGTGATTGCAGCCATGAAATTAAAAGACGCTTCTCCTTGAAAGGAAAGTTATGACCAACCTAGATAGCATATTGAAAAGCAGAGACATTACTTTGCCAACAAAGGTCCATTTAGTCAAGGCTATGGTTTATCCAGTAGTCATGTATGGATGTGACAGTTGGACTATAGAGAAAGCTGAGCGCTGAAGAATTGATGGTTTTGAACTGTGGTGTTGAAGAAGACTCTTGAGAGTCCCTTGGACTGCAAGGAGATCCAACCAGTCCATCCTAAAGGAGATCAGTCCTGTGTGTTCATTGGAAGGACTGATGTTGAAGCTGAAACTCCAATACTTAGGTCACCTCATACAAAGAATTGACTTATTGGAAAAGACCAAGATTCTGGGAGGGATTAGGGGCAGGAGGAGAAGGGAAAGACAGAGGATGAGATGGCTGGATGGCATCACCGATTTGATGGACATGAATTTGGGTAAACTCCGGGCATTGGTGATGGACAGGGAGGCCTGGCGTGCTGTGATTCATGGGGTTGCAAAGAGTTGGACACGACTGAGTGACTAAACTAAACCGAATTGAACCAGAAGGTACGGAGAAGGCAATGGCACCCCACTCCAGTACTCTTGCCTGGAAAATCCCATGGATGGGGGAGCCTGATAGGCTGCAGTCCATGGGGTCGCTAAGAGTCAGACACGACTGAGCAACTTCACTTTCACTTTTCACTTTCATGCATTGGAGAAGGAAATGGCAACCCACTCCAGGGTTCTTGCCTGGAGAATCAAAGGGACGGGGAACCTGGTGGGCTGCCATCTATGGGGTCGTACAGAGTCTGACACGACTGAAGCGACTTAGCAGCAGCAGCAGCAACCATAAAGTAAACAGTGCTAGCATTCTAGAGTGGTGGATAAAACATGAAATGATCTCTGCCTTCTTATACTATAGGAAGGATAGATAGATAAGTGAATAGTTACATAGATAGATAGGCAGATAGATAGACTTACTAAGTAGATTCCTGATAGAAAATGACATATCAAATTGTCCTAAGATCTCAGCAGAACATTAATAAAGAAGGATGTACTAGAAAGTGACTGGGTGACTATTTTAGATGGGATTGTCAGTGAAGACTTCTTTGAAGAGGTGTCATTTAAGCTGAAGTCTTAGTGGGAGGAAGGGTGCCAGCCATGTGAAGATTATAGAAGAGTGTTCTAGGAAGAAAGAAGGATTAGTATGAACACTCCAAGAAGGAATTTGTTTGTAAAGTCAAGGAAACAAACTAAAATCAGTGTGAATATCCCCTAGTGCATGATGAAGAGATAGACATGAGACAGGTTCAGAAAGGTAAAGCAAGGAAAGATTACAAAGCACTGTGTAAGTCAAGGTAAGGAGTCTGGGTTTTAGTCAATGCACTCCTGGAAGACATTGGAAAATTTAAACATGGGAGTCAGATGATCCAATTTTTGTTTAACCAACAAAAATTCTGGCTCCTGCCAGGAATTGAATGGTGGGAGAACCAGTTCTGGAAGGACAGAGGCCAGCAAGGAAAGTAGGGCGATGTATAGCTGGCTGTCCATCACACCCATCACCCCTCTTTCCTTGGCACACAACTGGATAGCCCTTCTCAGTCTCCTTTAAAGTGAGATGTGACTGATTTCTGTTTGGTGTAAGACAAGTGGAAGTTATGAGCACCACTTCTATCTCTCAACCCTAATGCTTTCTATATGCGACAATCTATGCTTTTTTCCCACTCCGTTGGCTTGATACATAAGAGTCCAGAGATCATGGAAGCCAGTATTGAAAATAGTGGCACACTATGAAGGAAGGGACTTAGGTTCTAAATCATTTACTAACCAGAAACTCATAGCTTGAATTCTTTATGAGAAATAAACTGTGATTGAAATAAGCTACTAGGCTATAGTTTTATCTTTTATAATAGTGAGAAGTTTAAAATTGGGACTAATGCAATAAAATAAGTAAATTAAGGTAATAGCAGTAAGGAGAGAAGGAGATGAACAAATGACATATATTGGAGGCAAAATTGAAAAAAAAATTGAGGATTGGACAAAAGGGTTAATGAAGGAGGAATTAGAGGAGACAGTTTGATGGCTTGTGAACTGTGTGAAATGGATTGCCATTTTCCGTGTTAGGTACCAAGGAGGAGGAAATATAATGAGCTCACGATAGTACCTGTAGATTTTAAGGTCTTTAAGTGACCTCACAGAGTAGTTTGCAGTAGCATATTTGAGTCTGGAGATGAGGAGAACATTCTTTGGTGGAATAATAATAGCAGGCATTAATTGGGTTCATATTATATGTCAGTTTTTCAGTCACTGTGCTAAGTACTTCACATGTATTATCTCATGTGCTTCGTTTCCTCAACAACCCAGGCAAAGCAGACACCATTTTCCTCTGACTTTACAATTGAAAGCATTTAGAATTGTGTTATGGTAACTTATTTGCCATTTATCACAGTCTCACACTTTGATAGTGAAGCTGAACTTCAACTTCCTAGTCATTTACAACATTTGATTTTTAAACCTTTGATTTCTTATTCATGGATCTGCATATCTGCTGAACTCATCTGGGATCAGCTCAGGAGGCCTCCAGGCTGTAGGTTAGATCCTTGTCTGTTCCACATGGTTCCTCATTGTCATTAGCCAGCTACAACTTGGGGTATGTTCTTCTCCTGTTGGATCACAGGAACCCAAGAGAAGCAGGCAAACAGCAAATACATTCAAGACTGCCACTTGTTTCAAGAAACACATCGCATTGGTTAAAGAACGTGGTTAAGGTAAATATCAGTGCGGCAGATGTTTAGGAGGGGAGGGTTATACCCAGTCTATTGTACTGCACAGGCTCTTAGAAAGGAAAAATTGAGGAAGAAACTTTAGCACACCAAATAAAGATGATGCCTGAGTCAACAACATTCAAGAAAGCATTCCGAAATGAAGTGTGCTGTAGAGTGTGAGAAGCATAAGAACCAAGGAGCATCCTTGGATGTAGCTATGAAAAAATCATGATAGGCAAGACTGGTTTCAGTGCCGTGGCGTAGGTGAAGGTGAGCCCTGAGGAGGGAAAAGTGAATCAGAAGCAAGAATGTGACTGTGGGGAAGTTTGGTAATGAAGGGATGGCAAAAGACTACAAGAATAGTAGCTAGAAAGGACTAAGGATAGCATGATAATTTTTTTTGGTTGCCTTGGGTCTTCATTGCTGATTGTGGGCTTTCTCTAGTCTCAGCAAGTGGAGGCTTCTCTCTAGTTGTGGTGACAGTGACTTCTCGTTGTTGTGGAGCACAGGCCAGAGCCCCACGGCTTCAACAGTTGCAGCACGCAGCCTCAGCAGTCGTGGCTCCCCAGCTCTAGAATAGGCGGGCTTCAGGAGCTCTAGCATGAGGGCTCCAGTGCTCCGGGGCCTGTGGCATCTTCCCGGGCCAGGGATTAAACCGCTGTGCCCTGCATTGGCAGTGGGTTCTTTTCCACTGTAGCACCATGGAGGTCCAGCTTGGCAATTAGTACTACTTAAGCCTGCCTGGCTACCTATCTAAGAGATCACTTGCTAGTTGTATGATCTTGGGTAGGCTACTTAATCTCCCACTATCTCAGAATGCTTATATAAAATCAAATAAATGTGAAAGTATCTAACAGGATTAATGTAAGATCAAATGAGTTGATAAGTGTAAAGCACTTTAAAGAATTTCTGACACAATGTAAATGTTTAATAAGTTTTAGCAATTTTATTTTTATGGGAAAATATTTAGCATGTTTATATGTTGATGACAGAAAGCTTGTACAAAGAAGTGATTAAAAACCTAGGGAAAAGAGGATTTACTGTTATGTTTTTATTTGAAAAATCACCATGCATCTATATTTTCTGTTGACTTTAATGAGAAAATCTGAAATTTTTTATTTTCTTTTGATTAATTTAGCCAACACTTCCCTTAAAGCAACACGTTTGTTGCATATCTGATAGTTAATAACATTATAATGAAATTCCATTTATATTCATTTCCTTTCCAAATATATTTTTATTACTCTGTAGCAAAGATTTCTGAAAATAAAAAAATAGCCAATGATTCTTAAAGTTCATAAGTTTGCTCAATTTGATTTTATGTGCTAGTTTTGTATTATAATTCTCAGTCATCTAATTAAACTCTTAGTGATACATCAGTTGATAAAATCCTCTAATGCAGCTGGTCACCTATGAGTATAAATATTACTTTGGATTTAAGATTCTTTCCAGCTAAAAATTAAGCCAGATAGTCCTATCAAAACTGCTTTTATCATGACCATTTCCTAAAATCACTCATGTAGTGTAAGGTCTAGACATCTTACTAGAATTTAAAATCATAGATAATGGGTCTTCAGTGAGGCCTAACCCCTTCTTGCCATCAGCACATCCCCATATAAGCCATCTCCTTACCTTACTGCCTATTGAATTCCCAAATTCATATATGCTTTCCTGCAATAGGACAGGTTAAGGCTATCAGGTCACTAGTTGCTTGAAAGTTGAGACCTAATTCAATTGGAGAAGGAAATGGCAACCCACTCCAGTATTCTTGCCTGGTGATTCCGTGGACAGAGGAGCCTGGTGTCCTACAGTCCATGGGGTTGCCAAGAGTCGGACGTGACTCAGTGACTTTGACTTTCATGTTTTACAACTTTTACTATTAGAAAATCACCTCCTTGAGCTTCTAACGCTCCAGTTATCCTAAGTGCCATTAGGTGTCGGGTATCATTGACATTTTACACTATCCTTAGAACAAGATGTTAAAACGGAGTTTGATCTTATACAATTTTCTAAGACAGGATGCTTTTCGCAAGTGTGGGTTTGTTGCCATGGAGTTCTAGCTAACCACTAATTTAATCAAAAGTGTTTTCCCTTGTCTGGCTTTCATTTTATAATTTTTAAATGTGTGTCAAAAAATGCCAAGTTATAGTGATGCTCCTTTGTGTCTTTTGTTTTGGGTTAGGACGGTAGTTCCTAAGAATGATTTATTTTCTTTTGCAAGGAAGTGTTTTTTGTTTCCTTTCAGAAAAACTTCAGATATGTGTCTTTCTTTTTTAAACTACTGGTCACTCATGATTTGTTCTGAGTTAATAGTTGAAAAGATTTAAAAAAAAAAACAGCTTCAGAAATAAAATCAAAAGCCCAAACAGAGCCCCATATTGTTTTATCATTTTCTCAAATCTGTTTGTATTATATAGCATTAATGAAAGTTGCTGCTTGTGTTATAAAATGTGTGTGTGTTTGTGTATGTGTGTGTGTGTGAAACTCAGGTACCCTTTGAACCAAAACCAAGTTTCCTTATTAATAAAGTAGACTCCTGAAAGGACAATGGGTTGTCCTTTTTTTTTGAGCAATGTGTTGTGTTATTCTGAGAAAGATTTGGCTGCTGAAAAATTCCATAAGAATCACTGTAATTATGCCATATCCATGACCATTTACTAAGTATAGGACTTACCTGGCTGTATGTATGTGGACAATCAGCAGATGTCCAGAACTGTTCACTTTGCTATCACTTTTATTAATCTTTAGTAATGAGTGGATCAAAAGCGGACAGTTTAAAATGTAAAGATTTGGAAAGAAAATATTCTTTCCTATGGCTTATTGACATTGGCAACATTTCAGGTATTTGCTAAACATAATCAGTCTTTTATTTAGCTTGATACATAAGGAAAAGGCATGAATTTTTGAGAAAAATGGACTAGTTTTAGCTATGCCTCTTCCATTGTTTAATTGTATAGATGTGGACAGTTTAGTTAAAACTCTGAGCCTCAGTGTCCTAACTTTGTAATTGAGAATAATTCATTAAAGTTTTAGTGAGAATTAAATAGGTTTTATGATCTTCAGATAAATTTTAAATAGTTTTTTGAATAAACAGGACTGCCAATGCTAATTTAGGACTAGGAGATTTATTATGAACAAGACTACATGTAGACTATTCATATATTGGATTAATCATTTTTAAATTACAAAATATTTGATTAAATTCTTGGTATATGTAGGGAAATAGTGCCAATTTTGAAGCTCATGTGTGTGTGTAAATACACACACATACACGACTAACACAAAACTTCAGTGTTAGCGTGTGAGATATGATATGGGTAAAAGGGGATGTCCGTAGTTGGATCCCAGGGTATGCTGTGTGCAATGGAACTGAGAGTTGGACTTCAATGGAAGCGATGCTTTTGTGCTGAGTTTCTTGTATGGTTGAGTTAAGGTTGCTGCAAATCATGTATCACTGTAACAGAGACACCTATGAACCTAATTAGTTCAAAGGGGTGAGCTTCATCCACATAGAACATTTTTCTTAGGGAAAATGATTGATAATTCAAGTCAAGCTTGGAGATTAGAGGAAAGGTCACAACATGAAAAGTATATGCGTATTAAGTAAACAATTAACAATACTGTATTGTATACTTAAAACTTGATAAAAAGATGGATCTTAAAGTAAATCTCACCCCCCATACACAAATAACTATATACATGTGATGGATAAGTTATTTAGCTTAATTTTGATCTTTTCACAGTGCATATTGATATCGAAACAAGTTGCATACTTTACATATATACAATATTTATATGTTTAATATATCTCAGTAATGGTGTTCTTTTTTTAAAAAAAAAAGAAAAAGGATGCAGTGACTTCCCTTGACAATGACCATTGCCTCTGAGATGAGAGAATTTAGCTGAGCATTGACAATGGAGGAAGACTTACTATACATAACAGGAAGTGATTAAAGGAGAAAGCTCAAAAGCAAGAAGATAACAAGGACATGTGAGGTGAAGAGCAATAGAGAGGTTAAGGTTATGGTTAAAAATCTTCTCTGTGAGGTTACTGAGTTGAGTCACCAGAGTTAACTGGATGGATCTACTCCAACTTCAAGATTAAGCTAGATCTAACATTCTGTCTGAAATAACATCACTGTATTGAGGGTGACATAGTTTCAGATGATGGAAAGCCATAGGCACTGGGGGAACAATCAAGATGGTCAATAAAAAACATACAAAACTTTATTGATAATATATTGGTTTCTTATTTCCAACATTTTAATTCAAGGTTTATTTCTTTAAAACGTCTTTTGTTGTAGTTCAGTCGTTGTCATGTCCGACTCTTTTCAAACCCCTGGATTGGAGCACGCCAGGCTTTCCTGTCCTTTACTGCCTCCCAGAGCTTGCTCAAACTCATGTCCATTGAGTCTGTGATGCGATCCAACCATTTCATCCTCTGTGGCCCCTTTCTCCTCCTTCCCTCAATCTGAGCAGACACTGAGAGAGGTATTTTTAAAAAAAGAAGAACATGTTTACAACCTCATTTCTTTGAATATACTGACATTTGTCACACACCACTGCTTTCTGCTGCTATAAAAGCACTTGGTGAATGTAACTTACATTGAGTGTGAATAGCTATTTTCCCTTCCTTAGCAGCAGTGCATTTTCTCAACATCTGGCTCTTTCATGGGCAACTGTTTACTGGAGTTCAGATCAAGTCTTCTAGTCCATATGGTTAGCATTCAGATAGGTTTCTTGACATTACTTTCTATTTTGTCAGTATCATTTTAAAGTTGCATGACTGTTTTGCAAATTTGGTTTAAGTAATTGCTTTGAAAAGTAATGTTCTTTTAAATACCACTAAGATAAAGCACTCATTATAACATTCTTCAGCATGATTTTTTTCATGGGACATTTTAAAACCAAATGGCAGTAGAAAACCAGCATCTCTGTTATAGAATTTAAGAGAATATCTCACTTTTAGACAAAAATTCTAAAGTAACTGATGAAGACAGAAAATTAATGCTAAATTCAACAAAAGAAAATGACTCATGCATTTTAGAGTACACTGACTCCTTTCAGAATATGTCTCCCTGAGCCTTTATAGTGGTAGCCATGGGGGCGGATGGGAGTAATGAAGTGGAAAACCGTTGAATTGCATGCCAATCAAGATATTGTTTCTATCAATATATCAAACCTGATTCTCCCTACTATCCAAGTAAATTTTCAGCTATAATTCTTTATTTCTTGTTTCTCCAGTCATTTTTTCAGCCCCAGAAAAAAGACAGTTTTTCTTCTGCTTGTAAAAACCACTCTGTAATCTTTTCACACCAAATGGTTATGCCCATTTGTACCAGCCCTCTGTTTCCTGCCTCATTATTAATGTTTTGTTTAATTATTGAGGTACTTCATCAAAAATGAGTTTTCATCTTAGCCACACCTTACTATCTTCTTTTTGTTAATTTAGTTAGGCAGCAAGAAAAGAAAATGCTTACTTTTGAATAAAGATAGTGGCTTGTTACATGTATCTTTTTTCCACTTGAGACCTCCTCTAAAATGATACTACAGGAGTAAAATTTCATAAACTTACAAAACCAAAAAGAAGAAAAAAGGAGGTATTAAACAGTAGGATATTTTAATGAGTTTTTGAAACATGAAAAACAGAAGGCCTGTCAGAACAGAACAGAGTAACCAAGGGCATTACTCCCTTTAGCAGAAGAAACAAAGCAAAATTTTCAAATTTTGAGAGAAAATATTTAACAATCTAGAATACTCTGTCAAGCTGTCAATCAAATGAGAAGAAAGAACGATGATTTTTAGCAGAGATTCAGAGATTTATGTCACTTGCATATTTTCTTGGTAACTACCAGCAAAATGTGCACTTTTCCACAAAACTGGGGAGAATTTAGAAACGAGAAAGACAGTAGAATCCAGAACAAGGGGCTCTAGACTACTAGGGAGTGTGGCTAAAGGAAGCCTCAGGATGAAAGCTGTGTTTCGGGTCTGGAAAATAACTCATGGAGATTTCAACCAAGAGATGAAGAACTCCAAGACAGAGTTCTCAAGAAACAAAGGGGGCATTGCTGACTGGTATTTGGCACATGCAAATGAAATTTTAGGGGGGAATTTAGAATAGACATAAAAAACAATGATAGTAAAGAATGAAGCACTTAATTACTTCAAGTAGTTTGAACATTCTTCGGCATTGCCTTTCTTTGGGATTGGAATGAAAACTGACCTTTTCCAGTCCTGTGGCCACTGCCAAGTTTTCCAAATTTGCTGACATATTGCGTGCAGCATTTTCACAGCATCATCTTTCAGGATTTGAAATACCTCAACTGGAATTCCATCACCTTCACTAGCTTTGTTTGTAGTGATGCTTCCTTAGGCCCACTTGACTTCACATTCCAGGATGTCTGGTTCTAGGTCAGTGATCACACCATCGTGATTATCTTGGTCATGAAGATCTTTTTTGTACAGTTCTTCTGTGTATTCTTGCCACCTCTTCTAATATCTTCTGCTTCTATTAGGTCCATACCATCTCTGTCCTTTATTGTGCCCATCTTTTCATGAAATGTTCCCTTGGTATCTCTCATTTTCTTGAAGAGATCGCTAGTCTTTCCCATTCTGTTGTTTTCCTCTATTTCTTTGCATTGATCGCTGAGGAAGGCTTTCTTATCTCTTCTTGCTATTCTTTGGAACTCCGCATTCAGATGCTTATATCTTTCCTTTTCTCCTTTGCTTTTTGCTTCTCTTCTTTTTAAAGCTATTTGTAAGGCATTCTCAGACAGCCATTTTGCTTTTTTGCATTTTTTTTTCTTGGGGATGTTCTTGATTCTTGTCTCCTGTACAATGTCACAAACCTCCATCCATAGTTCATCAGGCACTCTATCAGATCTAGTCCCTTAAATCTATTTCTCACTTCCACTGTATAATCATAAGGAATTTGATTTAGGTCATACCTGAATAGTCTAGTGGTTTTCCCTACTTTCTTCAATTTCAGTCTGAATTTGGCAATAAGGAGTTCATGATCTGTGCCACAGTCAGCTCCTGGTCTTGTTTTTGCTGACTGTATAGAGCTTCTCCATCTTTGGCTGCAAAGAATATGATCAGTCTGATTTCAGTATTGACCATCCTGTGATGTCCATGTGTAGAGTCTTCTCTTGTGTTGTTGGAAGAGGGTGTTTGCTATGACCAGTGCGTTCACTAGGCAGAACTCTATTAGCCTTTGCCCTGCTTCATTCTGTATTCCAAGGCCAAATTTGCCTGTTATCCCAGGTGTTTCTTGACTTCCTTCTTTTGCATTCCAGTCCCCTATAATGAAAAGGACATCTTTTTTGAGTGTTAGTTCTAGAAGGTCTTGGTCTTCATAGAACCATTCAACTTCAGCTTCTTCAGCATTACTGATCAGGGCATAGGCTTGGATTACCGTGATAGTGAATGGTTTGCCTTGACAAAGATCATTCTGTCATTTTTGAGATTGCATCCAAGTACTGCATTTCAGACTCTTTTATTGACTATGATGGCTACTCCATTTCTTTTAAAGGATTCCTGCCCACAGTAGTAGATATAATGGTCATCTGAGTTAAATTCACCCATTCCAGTCCATCTTAGTTCGCTGATTCCTAGAATGTCGACGTTCACTCTTGCCGTCTCCTGTTTGACCACTTTCAGTTTGCCTTGATTCATGGATCTAACATTTCAGTTTCTATGCAATATTACTCTTTATAGCATCGAACCTTTCTTTTATCACCCACACTTGGACTTGCTTCTATCAGTCCCATCCACAACTAGGTGTTGTTTTTGCTTTGGCTCCATCCCTTCATTTCTCTGGAGTTATTTCTCCACTGATCTCCAATAGCATATTGGGCATCTACTGATCTGGGGAGTTCATCTTTCAGTGTCCTATCTTTTTGCCCTTTCATACTGTTCATGGGGTTCTCAAGGCAAGAATACTGAAGTGGTTTGCCATTCCCTTCTCCAGTGGACCACATTCTGTCAAATTGGACCATATTTCTGGTTTTAGAAAAGGCAGATGAATCAGAGATCAAATTTTCAACATCTGCTGGGTCATTGAAAAAGCAAGAGAGTTCCAGAAAAACATATATTTTTGCTTTATTGACTATGCCAAAGCCTTTGACTGTGTGGATCACACTAAACTGTGGAAAATTCTGAAAGAGATGGGAATACCATACCACCTGACCTGCCTCTTGAGAAGTCTGTATGTAGGTCAGGAAGCAACAGTTAGAACTGGACACGGAACAACAGACTCGTTCCAAATAGGCAAAGGAGTACGTCAAGGCTGTATATTGTCACCCTGCTTATTTAACTTCTATGCAGAGTACATCATGAGAAACACTGGGCTGGATGAAGCATAAGCTGGAATCAAGATTGCTAGGAGAAATATCAATAACCTCAGATATGCAGATGACACCACCCTTATGGCAGAAAGTGAAGAAGAACTAGAGTCTCTTGATGAAAGTGAAAGAGGAGAGTGAAAAGGTTGGCTTAGAGCTCAACATTCAGAAAAAAAAACTAAGATCATGGCATCTGGTCCCATCACTTCATGGCAAATAGATTGGAAAACAGTGGAAACAGTGGCTAACTTTATTTTTCTGGGCTCCAAAATTACTGCAGATGGTGACTGCAGCCATGAAATTAAAAGACGCTTACTCCTTGGAAGGAAAGATTTGACCAACCTAGACAGTATATTAAAAAACAGAGGCATTACTTTGTCAACAAAGGTCCATCTAGTCTATAGTCTAAAGGTCCATCTAGTCTAAGGCTATAGTTTTTCCAGTGGTCATATATGGATGTGAGAGTTGGACTATAAAGAAAGCTGAGTGCCGAAGAATTGATGCTTTTGAACTGTGGTGTTGGAGAAGACTCTTGAGAGTCCCTTGGACTGCAAGGAGATCCAAGCAGTCCATGCTAAAGGAGATCAGTCCTGGGTGTTCACTGAAAGGACTGATGCTGAAGCTGAAACTCCAGTACTTTGGCCATCTTATGTGAAGAGCTGACTCATTTGAAAACACCCTGGGAAAGATTCAGGGCAGGAGGAGAAGGGGACGACAGAGGATGAGATGGTTGGATGGCATCACCCACTCAATGGACATGGGTTTGGGTGGACCCTGGGAGTTGTTGATGGACAGGGAGGCCTGGCGTGCTGTAGTTCATGGGGTCGCAAAGAGTCGAACACGACTGAGTGACTGAACTGAACTGAACTGAATAATTTCAGGAAATTTTTTTAAATTCCAAGGATGGATATGTAGTCAATATACACTATTTGCCCATGTAACAAGCATTATATGTGCTGTGCTTTGTTGCTTAGTCATGTCTGACTCTTTGCAACCCCATGGACTGTAGCCCACCAGATTCCTCTGTCATGGGTATTCTCCAAGCAAAAACACTGAGT
>NW_011494518.1:520568-531163 GCF_000754665.1 Bison bison bison
AAGCAGATCCAACCAGTCCATTCTGAAGGAGATCAGCCCTGGGATTTCTTTGGAAGGAATGATGCTGAGGCTGAAACTCCAGTACTTTGGCCACCTCATGTAAAGAGTTGACTCATTGGAAAGAACTCTGATGCTGGGAAGGATTGGGGGCAGGAGGAGAAAGGGACAACAGAGGATGAGATGGCTGGATGGCATCACTGACTCGATGGATGTGAGTCTGAGTGAACTCTGGGAGTTGGTGATGGACAGGGAGGCCTGGCGTGCTGTGATTCATGGGGTCGCAGTCGGACACAACTGAGTGACTGAACTGGACTGAACTGAAAAATGGTCACTCAGAAATGTGAAACACATAAGTCTTCAACTATCATAACAGGAAGTTGATGGTTATCAAATATTGAAATCTAGAAATAGAAAAATAAGTGTACCATTAAAAAATAAGGAGAAAAATCCCACAAAAAACAGCAAGATAGTATTTTAAAGTAGATGTCTTCAGTGAATAGAGCATGAGACTGGGTGGGTGAAGAAACTGCTAATTACTTTTAGAAAATTTTTCAAATATAGATTGAATTATATACCTCAATAAATAATTTAAAATATATTAGATTATATATTTAAAAGTTAAATGTATGTATTTAATCTGGGGCATGATTTACTCTGGCTTCCCTGGTGGCTGAGTTGGTAAAGATTCTGCCCACAATGCAGGAGACCCGGGTTCAATCCCTGGGTTGGGAGGATGCTCTGGAGAAGGGCATGGCCACTCACTCCAGTATTCTTGTCTGGAAAATCCCAGAGAGAAGAGCCTGCTAGACTACTGTCCTTGGGGTCACAAAGAGTTGGGCACAACTTAGTGACTAAACCACCACGATTTACTTTGATAAAAATATTTTAAGAGTAAAGGCCAACAAACAAGAAAAAAAGAAAAACCTTCATATTTTAATCTTACAAAAATCTCCTTATAATAAGTTGATGCTAGAAATTTGAAACCCCAAAGACTACAGGTTAGGAAACCAAGATTGATTCACTATAGAAAGAAAATGAAAGCAGGATTCTAGAAGTTGGGGCCATGAATGTACTATCCATAAGGAGAATTACTCTTCCCAGCCACCAAAACTATCAGTACTTTGCTTTATTTGGTCATCAGCTACTCAGGAAACCAACCCTAAGAAAGAATGAGAGCCAGTGGGTCTTTGATCTTTGCTATTTGGCTACTGCTTTCTAACTCTGAGAACACAAGACAGGCCACTTACTATATAGTATGAGATTATCTGGAAGTTAAAAAACAGGTATAGCTGTTAAGCCTGAAGGGGCATGGACCTTAAATAAATAAAGAAGCAAAGAGAGAATAACCTTTTTAGCTTATTACATATCGTAGAGAGCCTTCTGATTCTGTTGTGGTGGGTGGTTTGTGAGGTTCTGTATATTATGATGATTTCAGTTGTGCTTGCTAAGTATTATAGGATGATGCTATTTTCCTCCTACTACAAGCTATTGACAATCTGCTCATCCTCTGCCTATTAACCATAAATATTCATTGCCTATGTAATAATATATGTAATAAATCCAAGGTTAAAAAATGAAAGTCTACTTTTTAAGAATCCTACCTAGATACCTTATTTTCATTAAACCCCAGTTATTGTTTAGTAGAAGATAATTTATGGAACGTCTCTAAGAAACTATGAAAGTCTATTATTTGCCATGATAAGGGGTCTGGGGGAAAAAAAAAGGGAGAGAGAAGTGGAGTTGAACCTTGGAATTTCAGCCTTATATTCTAAAATTAAAAATAAAATAAAAATCTTAACGCCTTCTTGGGCTGGTCGGTTCTATCAGATTTTTCTCCACACACTCTCCTTCAAATTAACCACTGCTGAGCTACTATAGAGAATGAGATAGAGCTTACCAGGGTGAGGACTGTCTCTGGAAAACCAAGCAGATATTGACTTCTAAGCCTGCTCTTACATTTCAATCTGCATGAAATACTGTCCATTTTTTTTTTCTGAGCTTTGACAAGAATCTGATATGATGTGTATGAGAGTCTCTCAGTCATGTCTGACTTTTTGCTGCGCTATGGACTGTAGCCTGCCAGCCTCCTCTATCCATGGAATTCCCCAAGCAAGAATACTGGAGAGGGTTGTCAAGCCGTCTTCCAGAGGATCTTGTTGACCCAGGGATGGAGCCTGCATCTCTTGCATCCCCTGCATTGGCAGGTGGATATTTTACCACTGAGCATCAGGGAAATGCAGTGCAGAACATTAGGGGCAGATAAAAATCCTATTTAGGAAAAATCTAGGACAACCAAGAGTAGCAACTCAACACTGTCCTTAGAGGAGAACTTGGAAATGCCAACTCCACAAGATGGAACCTATGACAAAAACCCTC
This sequence comes from Bison bison bison, assembly GCF_000754665.1. Lineage (NCBI taxonomy): Eukaryota > Metazoa > Chordata > Mammalia > Artiodactyla > Bovidae > Bison > Bison bison. The sequence continues at coordinate 522,945 of NW_011494518.1, forward strand.
GAGGGTAGGACCACGGTCTTCACCCAATACCACAACTATCAAGAAACCAGGTGTTCTAATTTCTGGATTTCTCCAATGTTCTCTGGCCCATCTGCATTTTTTCCGAAGGCTGTGGATCACCAAACAGAAAAAAAGTGACACAAGACACTTTTGTGATCAGTAATACATCTTACCTCCATAATCATATCCCAAGAAGGCAGAATGCCCAAAATATTTGTTTTAAACACATGGTCCTTAGGAGAAGGAGGGAAAAAAAAACAGGTAGGTATCACACTTCAGCTTAAAATCCAGTCCTGCTCAAATGACGTCACTTGAAATGTCCTTGATGGAGCTCAGAGCTGGTCCCTTCTTCGAAGCTGGGTGCCTAGATGAAGTGGTTTGCCATTCTCTTCTCCAATTACTCCCAATAATTCTAATGCAGGGTTATTTGTACAGTGTTTTCCTTGGAGGTCCTGGTGTAGAGATGCCAGAAATATTTCTTATCAGGACCCATGGGCATGCCAGTTATGAGCATGGAGTTCATGTTTATCTGCCCCATGGAACCACTGCTGCCATTCATATGCACCATACTATATGCTGCGTGATTCCCCTGGTGGGAAAACTGCTGCTGGGAAAAGGAGCTGTTTCTGGCCAGGGTTCCAGATGGGCAGCCCTTCACTTCTGAGGACATGGGTGCAATCTGGGTGCTGCATCATGGGATTCTGGGAGACTTGACTCCATTATTTAAGCATGTTAATCACATTTTTAACCATGCTCATTTCCAGATTAGCCTTTGTTTTGATGTAAATTGGAATCTTTGTGGGGTTGAAGGAAAGAACTAAGAATTATATTTTCTCAAGAAATTGACCTGTTTATCACCATATTAGAGATGCTTTGTGAAGAAATTTTAATCTTCCAGAAAGGTCAAGATCTAGAAGTCATCATGGCCTCTTGTTCAGACACAGAGAAAATAGATTTGACATAGGTCTAGTGCTGTGGATTGATTGACATTAAACAGACTAACTAAGGGTTGAAAACTCAACATTCAAAACACTAAGATCATGGCATCTGGTCCCATTATCTCATGGCAAATGGGGAAAAAATGGAAACAGTGACAGACTTCATTTTCTTGGGCTCCAAAATCACTGCTGACAGTGACTGCAGCCATGAAATTAAAAGACACTTGCTCCTTGGAGAGCTATGACAAACCTAGACAGCATATTAAGAAGCAGAGACATCACTTTGTCAACAAAGGTCCGTATGGTCAAAGCTATGGTTTTTCCAGTAGTCATGTATGGGTGTGAGAGTTGGACCATAAAGAAGACTGAGCGCAAAAGAATTGATACTTTCCAGTAGTGGCTCTGGAGAAGACTCTTGAGAGTTCCTTTGGCCTGCAGGGATAAAGAACCAATCAATCCTAAAGGAAATCAACCCTGAATATTCATTGGAAGGACTGTTGCTGAAGCTGAAGCTCCAATACTTGGCCACCTGATGCAAAGAGCCCACTCACTGGAAAAAACCTGAGTCTGGTAAAGATTGAAGGCAAAGGAGAAGGGGGCAGCAGAGGATGAGATGGTCAGACAATATTATGGACTCAGTGGACCTGAATTTGAGCAAACTCGGGAAGATAGTGGCATTCAGAGGAGCCTGGTGGGCTACAGTCCTTTGGGTTGCAAACAGTCGGACACAACATAGCGACTGAAAAACAACAAAAACAAAGGCAGGTACTTGCCAGGCATAACCTAGTTATGGCAGGGATTCGAAAGAGTTAGACAAGGACCTTTATTGATTTTGTGAATCATTCCAGATGAAGAGCTTTCTGATAGTGCTTAACAGCATGTTATTGTCTCAGAAGACCATTTAATTTTATCTGAAATACTTGCTTTAACTCTGTAACAGTGCATCTTAATACACATGGGGGTGTACTGACCTCAATCTAATTGGAAGAATTTGCAGAAAAGCACCTAATGTGAGGTGTCACTCAAGTATCTAACAATTCTCTAGCTGGAAAATCTAGACCACTGAGAATTCCCTATAAATTAGTCATGGGGAAAATTGGCCTAGGGCAGTTTTCTTATTGTTTAGCACATCACTTCATGTTTGAAATCAGAAATCTGTCTTACTGAATTACTTGCCTCGTTTGCCTCAATTAGGAGCAATGGACTTAGAAACAAAAATATGTGGAGGATTCTGTCTATGACTGTGTAGCAAGAGTATGGAACAGGATCAATGCTTGGTCGGTATTTTGAATAACAAAAAAATGCATCCAGGTGAGAATAGCAGCTGTTCATGGGGTTCTCAAGGCAAGAATACTGAAGTGGTTTGCCATTCCCTTCTCCAGTGGACCACGTTTTGTCAGAACTCTCCACCATGACCTGTCCATCTTGGAAGGCTCTAGATGATGGCTCCTAGTTTCATTGAGTTAGACAAACTGATCCATGTGATCAGTTTGGTTAGTTTTCTGTGATTGTGGTTTTCAGATTGAAGGCAAGAGGAGAAGGGGACGACAGAGGAAAAGATGGTTGGATGGCATCACTGACTCAATGGACATGAGCTTGAACAAGCTTTGGGAGTTGGTGATGGACAGGGAGGCCTGCATGCTGCAGTCCATGGGGTCACAGAGTCAGACACGATGGAGCAACTGAACTGAACTGAGCGTAGCAATGCTGTTGTATGTATCTGCCAGGAAGGTGCAGTTTCCCCAAATAGTTGCTCTTTGGAGCATCTCTTATCGGGCCATTAAAATTTTTTTTCACCTATATTATAGGAATTCATGAGAGTCATGTCTTTATTAGTTCTGAAAGAAATTAAGAAAGAAAGAGAGAAAGGAAACAGAGAGAAAGGAAGGGAAGGGATAGAGGAAATATTTTCTGGCTTTATGTTCCTTCTTCCAGTCTAGATTTAGTTGCATTTTTCATTGTTTTATGTGTTGAGGGTGTTGGTATAAACTGTACAAAAATTTGTAATACTTTTGTTAAAGTATACTCTTCAAAAAGGTAAAATCATGAGTCATGCAAATACACATTAAATATGTGCCGAATTTTTGCTTAAATCAATAATGAGGAGATCAGTAAGGTGTTATGACTTGTTCAAAAGACATTTAAGAAGGTGTGCATAGACAATGTTCTGATAAGATTGCTGAGGTAGATGCACAACTGGTTAATGCCTACAAACAGGTCTTAAACCTGTGAAATTGTTTGTTCCACTGGATAAAACTATTGTTCACTTCTACAATAGATTTCTACAAGGCAGAAATCTACAAGTACAATGAACAAATAGCTTCATTAAATCTGAATCCTTTAATCAATAGCAAGCTAAACTACATACATTCTTCTAGATAACTCTTGATACCCACTTTTCTGCCTTCTTTCCAAATCTCAGAAAAGATTTTTGACACCTTCTGGTTACTGTGTATTCAGATGCATGACTTGTTGGCCTTTGGATCTATTCCTTGTTCTATCCCTGCTCTGCTCTGTATCATCACAGCTGAATTTCCCAACTTCCTTTGTCAACCGGTATCTGGCTGAATTTAGCCAAAGGCAGACACTGTGAGGAGACTGAAGGACAACTGAGGAAGAAGAGAGAAGCCCGTGTATTTCTCCTTCCTTCTCTGCCCTTAAGAAAGTTTTCTGTGCATCAGTTGCATCTTTTCTGTGATTCTAGATGCCCCTCCTGTGCTCCCTTTTCCTACAGGAGCTCCCCAAACAGCAGGGATCTGGAGACATTGTCTCTCCCTTGATTTCCAAAGTCTCCAGTAGTTGCTTATTTAGAGGGATCTACACTACTTTCCTGGTTGCCTTACCATCTTCCAACATCCAAGTAATCAATTTTCAGAATTAAATTTTCAGTTTTAAATGTTCACAGCTGTTATGTTTCCTGGGTAGAACATGACTAATTCATTCCAGAGTATTTTACTTTTATTCCTGTTGTTCAGTTCAGTCACTCAGTTGTCTCCAACTCTTTATGACCCCATGGACTGCAGCACACCAGGCTTCCCTGTCCATCACCATCTCCCTGAGCTTGCACAAACTCATGTCCATCAAGTCAGTGATGACATCCAACCATCTCATCCTCTGTCATCCCCTTCTCCTCCCTCCTTCAATCTTTCCCAGAATCATGGTCTTTTCAAATGAGTAGTTCTTCGCAACCAGTGGCCAAAGTATTGGAGTTTCAGCTTCAGCATCAGTCCTTCCAATGAATATTCAGGACTGATTTCCTTCAGGATTGACTGGTTTGACTCCTTGCAGTCCAAGGGACTCTCAAGAGTCTTCTCCACACCACAGTTCAAAATCATCAATTCTTTGGTGCTCAACACTCTTATGATCCAACTCTCACATCCTACATGACTACTGGAAAAACCATAGCTTTGACTAGATGGACATTTGTTGGTAATGTCTCTGTTTTTGACTGGCTGTCTAGATTTGTGTTAGCTTTTCTTCCAAGGAGCAAGTGTCTTTTAATTTCATGGTTGCAGTCACCATCTGCAGTGATTTTGAAGCCCAAGAAAATAAAGTCTGTCACTGTTTCCATTGTTTCCCCAACTATTCACATGAAGTGATGGGACCAGATGTTATGATCTTCATTTTTTGAATGTTGAATTTTAAGCCAACTTTTTCATCTCATTTTTCACTTTCATCAAGAGGCTCTTTACCTCCTCTTCACTTTCTGCCATAAGGGTGGTTTCATCTGAGGTTATTGATATTTCTCCCTGCAATCTTGATTCCAGTTTGTGCTTCATCCAGTCTGACATTTCATATGCTGTTCTCTGCATATAAGTTAAATAAGCAAGGTGTAATATACAGCCTTCATGTACTTCTTTCCAATTTGGAACCAGTCCTTGTTCTATGTCCGGTTTGAATTGTTGCTTCTTAATCTGTATACCAATTTCTCAGGAGGCAGGTAAGGTGGTTTGGTATCCAGTTTCTTTTCATCCACAGTCAAAGGCTTTAGTATACTCAATGAAGCAGAACTAGATGTTTTTATGGAATTTTCTTCCTTTTTCTACGATCCAACGAATGTTGGCAATTTGATCTCTGGTTCCTCTGCCTTTTCTAAATTCAGCTTGAACATCTGGAAGTTCTCAGTTCACATGCTGTTGAATCCTGGCTTGGGAGAATTTTGAGCATTACTTTGCTAGCATGTGAGATGAGTGAAATTGTGCAGTAATTTGAGCATTATTTGGCATTGCCTTTCTTTGGGACTGGTATGAAAACTGACCTTTTCCAGTCTTGTGGCCACTGCTGAATTTTCCAAATTTGCTGGCATATTGAGTGGAGCACTTTCACAGCATTGTCTTTTAGGATTTGAAATAGTTCAACTGGAATTCCATCACCTCTACTAGCTTTGTGTGTAGTGATGCTTCCTAAGGCCCACTTGACTTTGCATTCCAGGATATCTAGCTCTAGGTGAGTGATCACACCATTGTGGCAATCTGAGTCATTTTTTGTACAGTTCTTCTGTGCATTCTTGCCACCTCTTCTTAATATCTGCTGCTTCTGTTTGGTCTGTACTGTTTCTGTCCTTTATTGTGCCCATCTTTGCATGAAATGTTCCCTTGATATCTCTCATTTTAATGAAGAGATCTCTAGTCTTTCCCATCCTATTGTTTTCCTCTATTTCTTTGAATTGACCATTTAGGAAAGCTTTCTTATCTCTCCTTGCTGTTCTTCGCATTCAGATGGATATATTTTTCCTTTTCTCTACCTTTCACTTCTCTTCTTTTCTCAGCTATTTGTAAGGCTTCCTCAGACAATCATCTTTGTCTTTTTGCATTTCTTTTTTGGGGGATGGTTTGATCATCACTTCCTGTCCATCCTCTATCCATGGGATTCTCCTAGCAAGAATAGTCAAGTGGGTTGCCATTTCCTTCTCCAGGTGACCTTCCCGACTGTGGGATAAAACCCTTATCTTGTATTTGAGGCAGATTCTTTACCACTGAGGCCACCAGGTAATGTTCCTATTGTTAAGCTGTACTACATTTGGGACTCAGTAATTTAAACTAGTGATGATGCATTCTCAAAACTGATTCTGTCAATGTCAATGTAGCGTTCCTGAGATCTCAGAAGGAAAGAATTATTTCCAATGATCCTGAGAGATTATGTATATGAAAGTTACATTTCTATGGAGGCAAGGAAGATTCTGCAAAATCAAACAGGAATATTTGTCCTCCAATTTTAGTAGTGTCTTGAAATCCAGAGTGTTTATATACAATATGGTGGTGGGTGAGATTGGCAGGGAGAAGGGAAGGAGAGTAGTAAGTGAGAGTATTAGGGACAGGAAAAGAGGGAGGGAAAGAAGAGGGATTTGGGGAGGGATAGGGAGAGAAAATCATTCAGATTAGGATAAAATGATTTTATCTAATACATACAGCAACCTTTGCAGTAAAAGCCATCTTCTCAATCAATTTGTTGGAAGTCAGTTTGGTCACTTATTATTAATATGTCACCAATTTCATCCCAATGAAGGATTGCTCTTTCAAGACACTCTGCTTTAATTGACCCCAATTTTCCTATCTCTGGGTGATAAGATTAACAGGAGGGTTTCTCTATTTCTCTGCTTGCTGATAGGATTTTAACTGTATTTGCCATGGAAATATTTCTGCTTCTTAGGTTTTCTGATGTTTATGATTTATTGTAATTGGAAAAATTCCATGTTGACTTTTCTTTCCATAGTTTCATATTTTCACAGGCATATTTCTTTAAAGATCTATTTTAATATGATTTTCCTTCTCTGGTAGTGTATTTTTGAAGCATTTTGGTACAAGTACTGCATTAATTATTAATAAATGTCCTAAGCACACTTTTAAACATTGCTTTGTTATTTTTGGTGGAACTGATGCTAAAGTTGCTTTGCGCAGCCAGTATAGTCATAGACTTTGCTGGTTTCCAGTCTCTTATTGCTTTAGGAGCACCGTGGATTCATCGTGTTCTTTCCATGCTCAGCCTCTTGTCTGCTAACTTTGTTGTTGTTCAGTCACTAATTTTTGTCCAGCTCTTTGTAATCCCATGGACTGCAGCACACGAGGCTTCCCTGACTTTCACTAGCTCCCAGAATTTACTCAAACTCATGTCCATTGAGTCAGTGATGCCATCCAACCACTTCATCTTTTTTTGCCCCTTCTCCTTTTCCCCTTGAACTTTCCCAGCATCAGGTTGTACTAACTTTAATTCTTTCTAAACCACATCTTCATTTGACTTTTGTAGCACTGCTTACTATGCTTTTCCCATTTCTCTGATTTTGCAAAAAATGTGTAATAAATTCAGCCATCATAGTTCACTCTACTCTCATATTTTATACTATTTCCTCATATTTCCCTTTCTGTTTTTCACATATTTCCTTTTCTGTGTCTATCTCAAATATGAAATATATGTGTCTGTTTTCAGTCAGTTTAGTCCATGAGCCTAGAACATGTGATGAACAGGCATATATTTAATTATTATGTATTATTTTCTTTCCTTTGGCTTCACTGTCTGTCTAAAAGAGGCTAGAATAACTGCGCTTCAACATAATCATCAAATCATGATTGAGCTATTTTGTTATTTTGTACCCTTTTAAAGTCTTTGCTTGCAATTCAGGATGAATTTTGACATCTTGCTATTTTTCAGTCATTTAAATATGTTGTGGTCAGTGGTTCCAAAAGTACTGAGTAATGAACTTGATTTCTAAGTTAAATGTGAGCAATTATTGTTTTGTGAATGATATATCAGATGTTATACTTTAATAGGGGATTATTTCATTAAACTCTTTTTATTTATTTATTTTTTTAATTTTATTTTATTTTTAAACTTTACATAATTGAATTAGTTTTGCCAAATATCAAAATGAATCCGCCACAGGCATACATGTGTTCCCCATCCTGAACCCTCCTCCCTCCTCCCTCCCCACACCATCCCTCTGGGTCGTCCCAGTGCACCAGCCCCAAGCATCCAGTATCGCGCATCGAACCTGGACTGGCAACTCATTTATTACATGATATTCTACATGTTTCAATGTCACTCTCCCAAATCTTCCCACCCTCTCCCTCTCCCACAGAGTCCATAAGACTGTTCTATACATCAGTGTCTCTTTTGCACCAGGTTATTGTTACCATTTTTCTAAATTCCATATATATGCGTTAGTATACTGTATTTATGTTTTTCCTTCTGGCTTTTCACTCTGTATAATAGGCTCCAGTTTCATCCACCTCATTAGAACTGATTCAAATGTATTCTTTTTAATGGCTGAGTAATACTCCATTGTGT
>NW_011494518.1:531756-536392 GCF_000754665.1 Bison bison bison
CACAGAGGATCCTGCTGTGATGTATGTCGGAGAGTGTTTTGCCTACGTTCTCCTCTAGGAGTTTTATAGTTTCTGGTCTTACGTTTAGATCTTTAATCCATTTTGAGTTTATTTTTGTGTATGGTGTTAGAAAGTGGTCTAGTTTCATTTTTTTACAAGTGGTTGACCAGATTTCCCAGCACCACTTGTTAAAGAGATTGTCTTTTCTGCATTGTATATTCTTGCCTCCTTTGTCAAAGATAAGGTGTCCATATGTGCGTGGATTTATCTCTGGGCTTTCTATTTTATTCCATTGATCTATATTTCTGTCTTTGTGCCAGTACCATACTGTCTTGATAACTGTGGCTTTGTAGTAGAGCCTGAAGTCAGGTAGGTTGATTCCTCCAGTTTCATTCTTCTTTCTCAAGATCGCTTTGGCTATTCGAGGTTTTTTGTTTTTCCATACAAATTGTGAAATTATTTGTTCTAGCTCTGTGAAGAATACTGTTGGTAGATTATTTCATTAAAACTCTTTTTATTATCAAAAAACAGCAATTTCCCAGAATTAAATAATCTCAGTGATTTAGTTCATTTTAGCTATTTTTCCTTTAGCACATTTCCAAATAATATGCCTTTACTATTTTTTGATTTATCAATTTTAGACTTTACCAACTGACATCTGTAATGTTAATAGAGGAAATTTCTATAGTATATTAATTTCAACTTCCCTAGCCTCATCTTCTCAAAAGACTTTTATTATATCTTATTTTGTTTTAAAATCACTGCTGTTTATAGTAGTGTGGTTTGTAAATATTATTCACTTCTCAATCAAATAGAGTCAATCAAATGACATATCTTGTATAATTTTTTTCTTTCTCCTTGATTTCATAAGCAGTGTATTTTTATAATTTTATGCTCAACTGATCTGTTGGAACAAAGTTCCAAACATCCCATCAGTTTCTTTGTTCATCAGTTCCAATTTTACCCCCAGAGACGTCCCTCCTACTTCCTTTCTTCTGTACTCCTACTTCAATCTGGACTAGTTAATTCCTAGGATGCACACATATCTCCTTTGGAGGCTTCTCTTTTTCACTTCTCTGTATTAAAGTTCTTGCTGTGTTCTTGTTTTGGTCAAATGCATCACCCAGTTGCTTCCTGAAATAGAATGCTTAGAAAGTCAAATTTTTACAGTCATTGAATGTCTGAAAATGCCTTTATTCTTTCTTCAAACTTGATCAATAGTTTTACCGAGTATAGAGTTGCAGGTTGACCCCAGGACCAGCTACATAATATACAGGGCCAGTGCAAGTTGAAAGTGTAGGACTTCTTGTTCAAAAATGATTAAGAATTTGAGAATAGTGACATTAAAGTGGTAACCAAGGGTCGGGGGGAGATTCTCCTAATTGCAAGGTCCTCCATGGCTCTGAGGTTGGATACTCATGAAGCTGACCCTAGTGGTTAGTTGGGCCCTTACAAATGGAGATTTTTAGTTCTAGAAAATTGCCCTTTTTTTTGGAGAATTTCCTCCATTCCTAGTGTCTAGAATTTTCTAACTAGATATTAGATCTTCAAAACCAGCATTGTGATTTTATCATTATTATTCTATTATTCATTTTGCTGTCTTTATGTCTACTTTATGGGTTATTAGACATTATCCTCTGCCTCTTCTGTTGACATTTTTATATAAATCATCAGTTTCAATTCTAAGAGTTTTTTCATCACTCTTTATTCTATTTTTTAAAAGTTACAGCATATTCGCTCATGGATGAATCTCTTCACTTACTTTTCTCAGTTTTTGTAAAATGAAGTATAGTTGATTTACAATGTTATATTAGTTCCAGGTATACCACACAGTGATTCAGTAATTTTATAGATTATACACCACCTAAAGTTATTATAAAATAGTTAGTTCTCTCTATTGACGAGTCTGTTTGTGTTGTGTTATATTCACTCATTTATTTTTTAGATTCCACATATAAGTGAAGCAGTGTTTGTCACTCTCTGTTCAACTTATTTCACTAAACATAATACCCTACAGTTTCATTCATGTTGTTGCAAATGACAAAATGCCATTCTTTCTCATGGCTGAGTAATATTTCATTATATATATGTGTGTGTGTGTGTGTGTGTGTATGCGTGTGAAGCCACATTTTCTTTATCCATTCATCTGTTAATGGATGCTTAACTTAATTTCATATCTTGGCTATTATAAATAATGCTGCAATAAACATTGGTGTATATATATGTTTTCAAATTTGTGTTTTCATTTTATTCAGATAAATAGCCAGAAACCTCCATACTCTTTTCTCTAGTGGCTGTACCAATTATATTCCCATCATCAGTGAACTAGGGTTCTCTTTCTCCACAGTCTTGCTGTTTATTATTTGTTGTCTTTTTTATGACAGCCATTCTAACAGGTATGAAGTAATATCTCACATGGTCAGTTTTTGATGGTGGTTTTTTTTGTTTTCCTTACATCTCAATATTATTTCCATTTCCTCTAACTTTCTTTATTTTATTTAGATATATCGATGTTTTTCATGTTTGAGGTTTTCCTTCAGGGCTTGCTCATTGATGACAGGCCATTAATATTGAAGAATGTGTCTGAAAAGTGATTAGGATTTCTTTGTCATAGGTGGTGCTTGTCACCTTCTGGGCTTCACTGAAAGGTGTAGGGAGAACAAGGGCAAACTTTTGTTTCCAAAATTTTATTTGTCTGGGGCTTTTTGGTCTCTCTTGTGGTTAATCCCATAATCTTAACTCTGTAAATAGGTGGGAGAAAGAAACCTGAGGTATCATCACTCAATATGCTGATTTTTATTTAATTTCTCTGTTTCCAATCTGGCAATCTTGCCTCTTTTCCAGGTTTGCTACAGGAGTAGGTAAGGATAATCTCCTGCTACTTGGGGTGAAGAAAGGAATCGAAGCTGTAAAAAGATTTTCACCATTTTATTTTGAGCATAAAGACAGATCCTTGGATTACAGGATCTTTGCTATCCCTATTTCCTCAGCTATTCTGAGCTTCTGTGGACATTAATCATCTTGCTTCTTCAGTGATCACCCATCAAAAGCTCTTCGCTTTGTTTGTCTTTCTTGGTATCTGCTCAGTCAGTTACCATATTTTACTATTTTTCCAGAAACCGTATTGTAAGCTTTTCTTTGCTGTATTATCTTCTGTTCTTTCTCCTTGTACCTCTTTTATGTTTTTGGTCTGTTTATGTTATGTTAGTGATGTTTCAGGGGTGAACAGTAATAAAGGCATTTTTTTTAGTCCATCAGGCTCCACTGCAAACCCCAATTCTTCTTTTGTCTATTTCTTTCCTTTAAATTAAAAAAAAAAATGATATCACACATTCTCTGACCCAGCTAGCATCAGCCAACAGCCATAAACACTCCTTTCCAGAATCAGGCTCCTCCTGTGTGAGGGTGGCAATTTAGTCCCACGGTTCTCCTACATCCCCTATGAAGCATCTGGTCCTCAGCGTTATGTGCAGTTTCCATTGGCAGAGCTCACTCTAAAGCTGATCACCACAGAAAACTGGAAGTAGCCCTCCGTTTAGGGTGTTGCTTCTCTCCAGGAATACCAGGAAAAAGTGAATGTTAGTTGAGTGAGCCCCCACTGACTTTAAAGCCCTATAGTCTTTCCAGCACTACAGTAGGATTATATTGAAAGTCTCTGGTATGAGAGGATGGTGCTGTAGGGAGTGTGGTAGAAGCTAGGTAAAAAGATTGACATGGTAAAAACAGGTAATTTGAGGAGTAACTAATAAAGAGAATATTTAAAGTTGTTATACCCATGTAGGGAACTACCAGGATAACGCAATGCCTCTGGGCTGATAACATTAGGCTCCAAGGATGTGTTATACTTGGAAAGAGAAAGAAAGAGAGAGTGAGAGGGGACTCTGGAAAGGGTTGTTTGACAAATGACCTTTTATGGTGGGTGCCTCTCCAGGGAGGAGAGAAGAATAACAGGGCCTTCACACCTCCCTTCCTCCTGTTTCCTGAAACCAGATCCAAAGTCTGCTGAGGTCTCTGCATTCTCGCCCTCAGGGCAAGGAGCAGGGCAGAGCCCAGTAGATGGATCTGGAGGGGCAAGTGAAAGACATTTAACACAGAGAGGCCACCTGAGCTCAGTGCTAAGCATGTGTTTTCCAAGGTGCAAGAGAATGACATAAAATGTTAAACTGCCTTTCAGTGGGTCTGGTGTGTGTGGATCCTATCCCTAAACTTTCTTCCCTGGTTTAAATAAATTCTTATCAGTAGGTGAAAGTCATTACTTTATCAGAACAAATAGATTTAAATAAATATATATATATAATATAAATATACTTATATTTATCTACTTAATATATAAATATATCTACTGTATAAAACTTCTAAGGCAGGAATCCCTTAGAAGATATGGAGTAGCCATCATGGTCAACAAAAGAGTCCGAAATGCAGTACTTGGATGCAATCTCAAAAACGACAGAATGATCTCTGTTCGTTTCCAAGGCAAACCATTCAATATCACAGGAATCCAAGTCTATGCCCCAACAGTAATGATGAAGAAGCTGAAGTTGAAAGGTTCTATGAAGACCTACAAGACCTTTTAGAACTAACATCCAAAAAAGATGTCCTTTTCATTATAGGGGACTGGAATGCAAAAGTAGGAAGT
>NW_011494518.1:536492-536900 GCF_000754665.1 Bison bison bison
GGGACTGGAATGCAAAAGTAGGAAGTCAGGAAATACCTGGAGTAACAGGCAAATTTGGCCTTGGAGTACGGAATGAAGCAGGGTAAAGGTTAATAGAGTTTTGCCAAGAGAACGCACTGGCCATAGCAAACACTCTCTTCCAACAACACAAGAGAAGACTCTACACACAGACATCACAGGATGGTCAACACCGAAATCAGATTGATTCTATTCTTTGCAGCCAAAGATGGAGAAGCTCTACACAGTCAGCAAAAACAACACCGGGAGCTGACTATGGCTCAGATCATGAACTCCTTATTGCCAAATTCAGACTTAAATTGAAGAAAGTAGGGAAAACCACTAGACTATTCAGGTATGACCTAAATCAAATCCCTTATGACTATACAGTGGAAGTAAGAAATAGATTTA
>NW_011494518.1:537040-537850 GCF_000754665.1 Bison bison bison
TTGAATGCAGAGTTCCAAAGAATAGCAAGGAGAGATAAGAAAGCCTTCCTCAGCGATCAATGCAAAGAAATAGAATGGGAAAGACTAGAGATCTCTTCAAGAAAATTAGGGATACCAAGGGAACATTTCATGCAAAGATGGGCTCGATAAAGGACAGAAATGGTATGGACCTAACAGAAGCAGAAGATCTTAAGAAGAGATGGCAAGAATACACAGAAGAACCGTACAAAAAAGATCTTCATGACCAAGATAATCACGATGGTGTGATCACTCACCTAGAGCCAAACATCCTGGAATGTGAAGTCAAGAGGGCCTTAGAAATCATCATGACGAACAAAGATAGTGGAGGTGATGGAATTCCAGTTGAACTATTTCATATCCTGAAAGATGATGCTGTGAAAGTGTTGCACTCAATATGCCAGCAAATTTGGAAAACTCAGCAGTGGCCACAGGACTGGAAAAGTTAAGTTTTCATTCCAGTTCCAAAGAAAGGCAATGCCAAAGAATGCTCAAACTATCACACAATTGTACTCATCTCATACGCTAGTAAAGTAATGCTCAAAATTCTCCAAGCCAGGCTTCAGCAGTACGTGAACCGTGAACTTCCTGATGTTCAAGCTGGTTTTAGAAAAGGCAGAGGAACCAGAGATCAAATTGCCAACATCTGCTGGATCATGGAAAAAGCAAGAGAGTTCCAGAGAAACATCTATATCTGCTTTATTGACTATGCCAAAGCCTTTGACTGTGTGGATCACAATAAACTGTGGACAATTCTGAAAGAGATGGGAATACCAGAGCACCTGACCTGCC
>NW_011494518.1:537950-549983 GCF_000754665.1 Bison bison bison
TGCTTTATTGACTATGCCAAAGCCTTTGACTGTGTGGATCACAATAAACTGTGGACAATTCTGAAAGAGATGGGAATACCAGAGCACCTGACCTGCCTGTTGAGAAACCTATATGCAGGTCAGAAAGCAACAGTTAGAACTGGACATGGAACAAGAGCCTGGTTCCAAATAGGAAAAGGAGCATGTCAAGGCTGTATATTGTCACCCTGCTTATTTAACTTCTATGCAGAGTACATCATAAGAAACCTGGACTGGAAGAGGCACAAGCTGGAATCAAGATTGCCGGGAGAAATATCAATAACCTCAGATATGCAGATAACACCACCCTTATGACAGAAAGTGAAGAGGAACTAAAAAGCCTCTTGATGAAAGCGAAAGAGGAGAGTGAAAAAGTTGGCTTAAAGCTCAACACACATAAAACAAAGATCATGGCATCCGGTCCCATCACTTCATGGGAAATAGATGGGGAAACAGGGGAAACAGTGTCAGACTTTATTTTTGGGGGCTCCAAAATCACTGCAGATGGTGATTGCAGCCATGAAATTAAAAGACGTTTACTCCTTGAAAGGAAAGTTATGACCAACCTAGATAGCATATTGAAAAGCAGAGACATTACTTTGCCAACAAAGGTCCATCTAGTTAAGGCTATGGTTTTTCCAGTGGTCATGTATGGATGTGAGAGTTGGACTGTGAAGAAAGCTGAGCACTGAAGAATTGATGCTTTTGAACTGTGGTGTTGGAGAAGACTCTTGAGAGTCCCTTGGACTACAAGGAGATCCAACCAGTCCACTCTAAAGGAGATCAGTCCTGGGTGTTCATTGGAAGGACTGATGCTAAAGCTGAAACTCCAATACTTTGGCCACCTGATGCGAAGAGTTGACTCATTGGAAAAGACCCTGATGCTGGGAGGGATTGTGGGCAGAAGAAGAAGGGGACAACAGAGGCTGAGATGGCTGGATGGCATCACTGACTCAATGGACATGAGTTTGAGTGAACTCCAGGAGTTGGTGATGGACCTGGAGGCCTGGCGTGCTGTTATTCATGGGGTCGCAAACAGTTGGACACGACTGAGTGAATGAACTGAACTGAACTGAACTCTATAAAAAATGGAGTTTAAAAATATTTTATATTTTTACAAATGTATATTTAAAATGTTTATATAGTCAAATATTTAAATATATTTTAAATATGTGTTTATTTGCATATGTCTCTACTATACATAGTTATTTAAGTATGTATTTTTTTAAAGAAAATCTTTGAGTTGATATAGCCTGTAGTATTTCAGAGGTGTGACAGTAACCAGGTATAAATGATTGGTTCTCCCTTTAAAGTTAATATGGTCTTATTCCTTGCCTCTAAGGAGGAACAAAATTGATCTTGAAAGCATTTCTAACTATTCAAGTGTTTGTATCACTGTACTTAAAAAGAATACTTCAAAATGTTGAGAACTATGCAGTGCCCATTTCTGTAATAAAAAGTACTCTCTTGAAGTAAAGTGATAAATAGTTAACCCAAAATGTGATTTGGAAGAAAAGGAAGAATAATTATATTTTTCTTTGCCTTTAAAAATTCATTTTTTTCTATTCTATGTTCTCCACTTTAGTAGGGTCATTTTGCTTCTTTAAATATAGAATGTAAATATATTTTAAAGGCCAGTAATGTTTGCCATACAATTGTTCTCATTTTTCAATGATACCAATTATTTGGGGAGTTATTTATTCTATAAAATAAAGATATCAAGGGATTTTACAACTATAACATTGGCCTTTGTGGGGAAAAAAGTATCTTAAAAAGACTTTCAATTTATAAGCCTTGCTTTCTCGACTAAGGTTAGAATTTAATTTCTTAAGCCTTGACCTGCAGAATAGACAAGAAAACTTCATTATTTAATGGCTTCTTATCATCACTTTTTAATCATGTTAGAATTAGAGGCAAGCAGGACTTACTGAAAATGACACAGCAGCTTCTAGTTCTGACAGTCCCAATTTATATGTCTTTGTGCACTCCTGTGTGTGGCCATATTTCAATGGTAATGTTAATATCACTATAGATATTCCTTCAGCATTACCTCTTCTGCTTCTTAGTATGGCATTCTTGCAACCGTATCCTTCTCTCTTTTGTATTTCAGTTATGTAAAATACAGGGACATTGATAGAAGGATGATTATTTTCAATTCTCTTTTAAGTTAAAATTGTTAACATACACATCACTCATGCTTTACAGCATTAGAGATATCCTGGGCATTTTTATCCTAGAATTAATGAAGACATGCATAGACACATGGGATTTTTCAGTATAATATCCTTATTATGTAAGTGGTTCTATTGCAAGATAAGGTTTTATAGCAATATCTTAGAAGCTAAGTTTAGAGTATATGAAGTACCTGATTCTGAAAACTACATCATTTTACATTGTGTATTTTTTCATTTGAAAAGTGGCAGTTCTATATTTGAATAAAAAGACTCAATCATTTTCTACAGCTCAGTACTCTTTGTTCAAAAGTAGAAATTGCTTTTCTTCTGTGACTGCTTGATTGGATCACAGATCTAATCAATTATTTTCAAAGATGGTTTCTATTTTCATTGCTGTCTTCTTTTAAGTGTTCTGATCCTTATAAGGTGAGGAAGTAGTCCCACCAAAAAGCTAAGAACATCAAAACCTGTTCAGTACATAATATTCAGGCTGATTTTAAAAGTCTCATGAATTGTCAAAGATTAGTGCCTTTCTTTTTGAAGAAAAATCATTAACAGTTTAATGCTGCTTTAGAGTTTTTCCATGTCTTTGATATTATATATTAAAAATTTAAGTATTTTAATGGAATTGATTAAAAGTAAAGATATGTAACAGAAGCATCTATTTTGCATATATCCATTTTCTATCTCAAATTACATATTTCATTTTATAATTTATAATTTGATAAGTATGAGCATATGTATGCACCTATGAAACCATCACCACAATCAAGAAAATTAACATTTCCATTACCATCAAAATTTCCTCTAGCTCCTTTGTAATCTTTCCCTTCCTCTCTTCCTTGATCTCTACCTCCTAATTCCCAGGCAACCTCTGCTCTGCTTCCTGTCTCAATAAGAATAGATTGCATTTAAAAATTTTATACAAATTGAATCATACAGTATGCGTATATCCTATCTCATTCAGCATAGTCATTGTTCGGTCACTTCATTGTGTGTATCAACAGTTCATTTATTATATTGCTAAGCAGAACTTCTTTGGATGGATACGGCCCAATTTGTTTTCCATTTACTTGTGGATGAACATTTGGGCTGCTTCCAGTTTGGGTCTATTACAAAGAAGGCTGCTATGAACATTTATGTCCAAGTATTTGTAAGGACATATATTTATTCTTCTCTCCACCAAAGAATAGAACAGTTGAGTCATATGACAGATACGTGTTAACTTTTTGGGCAATTGTTTTCCAAATTGATTGTACTTATTTACATTCCCAGAAGCTGTGTGTGGTAGTTTAAATTGTTCACATCTTTGCCAGTATTTGGTATGATCAGTTATTTTAATTTTAGTCATTCTAAAAAGTATTTGATTATATTTCATTATTGTTTTAATTTGAATTTTTCTGGTGACTACTGATTTTGAGCATCTTTTCATGTTTGCCATGAATATATCATTTTTGGTGGTACAAAAAAATCATTAGCAGATTTTGTATTGGATCATTTATCTTATTATTGAGGTTTGCAAGTTCTTAACATGTTTTCTGAAAATCCTTTTTCAGATATATGATGTACAAATATTTTCTCCCAGTCTGTGGCTGGAAGTTCTTAATATTGGTGAAATTCAACTTATTATTTCATCGCAGGTATTGTATGTAAGCGGAGAAGGCAATGGCACCCCACTCCAGTACTCTTGCCTAGAAATTCCCATGGACGGAGGAGCCTGGAAGGCTGCAGTCCATGGGGTCGCTGAGGGTCGGACACGACTGAGCGACTTCCCTTTCACTTTTCACTTTCATGCATTGGAGAAGGAAATGGCAACCCACTCCAGTGTTCTTGCCTGGAGAATCCCAGGGACGGGGGAGCCTGGTGGGCTGCCGTCTATGGGGTCGCACAGAGTCGGACACGACTGAAGTGACTTAGCAGCAGCAGTTGTATGTAAGACATCTTTGGCTTACCCAAGATCACAAAGATTTTGTCCTATGTTTTCTTCTATGTTTATAGTTTTAGGATATGCATTTAGATCTGTGATGCAGGTATGGAACAAAGTTCCTTTTACACATGGATATTTCTAATTATCCAGCATAACTTGTTGTGAGGTTATCCTTTTTCCTCTAAATTATCTTTTCATCTTTTCCCAAAATAAATTAACTATATATTTGTGGGTCTGTTTTTAACTTTATAAATCTATTGATTTATCTATTGTATTATCTTGGTGCTAATAATGCAGTGTATTGTGCCATTTATACTGTACTGACTACTGTAGCTTTAGAATTTCTTGAAGTAGTGTAAATTCCCCAGCTTTGTTCTTTTTGTTAAATTTGACTATTCTAGCTCCTTGATTCAATGTGAATTTCAGAATCAGCATGTCAATATATACAATAACAAGAGAGCCTGCTGGGATATTTACTGGGGTTACATTGAATCTATAAATAAATTTTTGGAGAAATGACATGAAAACAATATTGAGTCAATCCGTAAGCATGGGTGTATCTTTCCATTTATTTAGATCTACGGTTTTTCCTTTCAACAATGTTCTGTAGTTTTCAGTGTATAGGGCTTGCACATACTTTGTCACATTTATGGCTAGGAATTTTACATTTTCAGAACTATTGTAAATAGTATTACTTTATATTTTAATTTCAGATTGTTCATTATTATTGTATAGCATGATGTTGATTTTTGCATCTTTTTATATTGTAAACTTGTTAAAATCATTTATTACATTTTATCACTTCTAGTAACTCTTTGGTGTATTTCATCAGATTTGCTACTTAGACAATCACATTTTCTGTGAACAAAGACAGTTTTATTTCTTTCTTTCCAACATGAATACCTTTTATTCTTGCCTTGTAGCTTTGGCTGAAAGATCCAGTGCAATTATGAATATCTGTGGTGAGAGTAGAGCCTTGTTCCTGATTTTGGAAGGAAAGCATTCAGTCATTTAGCATTATTTATGACATTAGCTAGATTTTTTAGACTTTTGCAGGTGAGGCATCTCCCTCTTATCCCTAAAGTGCTAAGGATATATGAGTGGTGTATTTTTAAGCTGTTTCAAAGTATGAAACTTTTTCTTTTACTTTCTACATAAAAGGAAATTATACTAAGTAATGTGTTTGGATTATAGAATTACAAAAATCCCCTAAAACTCTATGTGTTGCTCCATTATTATCATATTCAGTATTTTACACAAGCCTCAGAGCCAGGCGTAACTTTCTCTTTCAAAGTAACCTGTTTTAGTCATTGATATTTATTTTGTTCTGCTTTGCTTACTCTGGACAAATAAGACATTTATCGACACATGGAATTTATTTTGCAGTGTTGTTGTCTGCTAATATTTTATCATACAAAAGTATGTGGTACAAAAAGCAATTGTAGCTGCCTGGATAAGAAGTTTTAAGCTAGGTGTGGCTCTTTTCTGTGGAGAAATAAAGTTTCTTATGGATGAAGAAATGTAAAATACCATTGCTGAAATTTTTAACTTGTCTTGATACCCTAAACCTTGGTATTGGAAATCACTCAAGTAAGTTTTCAGAGAATCTCTTACACTATCTTTAAGGCTGTGCCTAAAAGTAGATGTATTCCATTCTCTCTGAAATACCTTTTCTCAAGGAATTAAATTCTGCCTGCTGACAGGAAAATGGGTGAATTGTATTCGCAATTCTTATTTATAGTGTATAGTGGCTAAAGAATATGTTTTCTGTTGTTAGTAAAGGGAAGTATCTTTAGAAACACTTGGTTTATAGTTAATGCATAGAAATTTCTAAAAGTATTAGAAAATTATTGAGGTAATTTGTATTATTTCACTCCCTGAGATATCTATTTCTGCCTAAAAAATTATTACAAAATGTAGTGGCTTAAAACAACAGTATTAATTACATCACAATTTCTGAGTCAGAAATCCAGAAATGCTTTAAAATATCTCAAACGGTTGTGATACATGATTCTATGGGCAAAAACATGAGAAAATATTTTGTAGTTTTGCCTTAACTGAAAAATCATTGCAATAAAAACACTAAGCTTGTATACATATATTTTTTTCTCCTCTTAATTATATTTTCTTGAATCTTTTGCCTTTTATTTTTATTTCTACTGCTATAAACAGTGAATAATTGATACAATATTGGTCAAAAGAGTACCTGTTAAATATTTCTTAGTGCCAACTCTGAAGAAGCACAACAACCATAGAATAAATTCTAGTATTAGGAATTCTTGTATGAAAATACCTATATTGTTTGAATTTTCAGAAAAACTATGCTTGAAATATGGTACATAAACCTGCAACCTATAGCCCTAATATTATTGAGCTGCTGCTGCTACTGCTAAGTCGCTTCAGTCGTGACCAACTCTGTGCGACCCCATAGACAGCAGCCCGCCAGGCTCCCCCGTCCCTGGGATTCTCCAGGCAAGAACACTGGAGTGGGGTGCCATTGCCTTCTCCGAATATTATTGAGAGGTGAATATAATTTCTGATAGTTGTTTAAGTGATAAAGATTGGCCTTAGTTATACCTCAAATATACCTGAAAATATTGCTATTTAATAACCTGGAAAGATAAGTTGAAAGTTTAACCCAATTTGTATATTTAATATTGACTCTTTTCCTTATAGTCATGATAAATCTCTTTCTCTTTCTTTTTTTGGCTACTTTTGGAAATAGACTAAGATGCTTAGTGAAGCAGCTGGAAAAAGGTGATGTTAACGTCATCGACTTAAAGAAGAATATTGAATATGCAGCATCTGTGTTGGAAGCAGTTTATATTGATGAAACAAGGTAAGTTTTAACCTCCTTTCCCTTTTAACTTTTTTGCTTGTCTCCTTTTTCCCCCTTTTTTCTTGACCCTGCTTTCATATCTTGGCTAAGAAACCCAAATCAAAATCTTATTAAAAATTAAAATGTTCTTCTTGATATAGCTATGTTAAGAACTAAAATTCTTTCTTTTAAAAAATACAGATTTTAATCTAAATGCTTGAATAATACAAAACAGTCGATCGATAAAGTAATAAACAAATTAAAGTCTCCTCTCCCCCTGCTCTCACAGTCCTTAGGCCCAGAGTTTTAAATGTCAGAGATAGATGTAGGCTTACACTGATTTTTACTAATGTAAGAGTTTCCCTCTTATCTCAAGATTTGCGTTCCTTCTGAGAAAATGGGTGTCACATGTCCATATATTATCATGAGAGGCATCTATCAGACACTGTATAAGGGCTTGCCGAGCAGCAGTTCCCCGTGTGTATTTGATAATCTCCATCATCCAGCCTGATAATTATTAATACCAGAGTGGTAAAAGGAGATTCGGAAATGGGAATTCATTTGAAGAGGATTGTTACCTTAGTCCTGTGGCTCTCAATCAGGCCATTTGCTTTCAAGGTGTCATAGGGCAATTTCTGGAGACTCTTGGTTTGGCTGATGGGGGCTACCTAGTGTTATAACAGGTAGAAGCCAAGGGTGCCACTAAACATCATAATATGCACAGGAAAATCCCCACAACAAAGAATTCTCTAGCCCCAAATGTTAATACCATAGAGGTTAAGAAACCTTGGCCTAAAGGACAACTGTAGAGGGATCCTGTTGAGAGAGAGACATGTACTTCCAGATGTTAGTACAGAAAAGGTACTGAGTTTTTCAAAGTCGAGAGGCAGGTGGAGGAGAGGTCTTTTGAAGGCATTGTCCAACAGATACGGATTTCAGAGGGTGAAAACCAGACTTTGTTGGGTGATTGTTGAAACAGAAGACAGAGTAGGAATCGAAAATTCAGCATAAATATCAAAGAACAAGATACCCAGTTGGTGTAGGGTGTTGTCTCTGAAGGAAGCACAAAAGCTCCTCAGGAGAGAAAAGGTAACCAGCATTTGCGTAGTTGTCACACAGATGACAACAAACCCACCAGTCTTGTAAGACCCTTTGACCCCTGTCTTCCCCACCATATTGCTGAACAAGAATAAGCTGCATAGTGAGTGGGACAGGGGACCAGACGTGGAGGATGAGTCCATCACACTCGTCTCCTCTGCTGGCGTCTCTGCCTTGTCAGGCCTGAGTGCGGGGCAGGTGAGAAGTGTTAAATCAGATGTGAGATTGAGGTGTACTGGACTTACACACACACACACACACACACACAATAATGTCATTTAGTAGGTAATAAATTCACAAATCAAAAATCAAAACAATATAAAATGGTACCTTATGAAAGTCTTTATCCACCTGTTTCTTAGTCTACTCAAGTTCCCTAACTCATAAATTTCTTATGAATATTTTCAGTGATTTCTTACAAATTTTTATTTCATATTTTCCCTCTGGCTCTCATAGAAGATAACATACTATTCATAACTTTCATTTTGATTTTTCCCTTCAACAAGGAAGCTTGATCTTCCCACATCATATACCAACATTTAAATTTTAGGCCGTAAGAATTTTTACTGATAACTGATAGAAAAGGGTGTGGTGAAGACCAGGCTGCACAGAGATTCTTATTCTCTGGAACAGAAGTCTGTTAAAGCACAGTGTGAAGTCATAAATTAAGAGAAAAAATCATAGGCACACTTTTAGAATGATTTTTAGTTAACTTTCACTAAGTGTACATAAATGTATATGATTCTTATACATGAACAGAGATTCAATGTGTAACTTTTTAAAAAAATCAAGTATTTTTCATAATTTCCTAGCCTTCATTTTTGTGTGTGGTTTTTCTTGTTTACAAGTTGACTGAACTTAATTTAAAATTTCTTCAATCTGTCTTGGACATTTCATTTTTTATACTTATTTATAAAACTTACGAAATTTTGCCTTTAATAATTATTTGGAAATTTACAGTATTCATCTTGTAATGATGTAATACTATCCAATTTGACAGAATATTATGTGCTTTATTTATTAATTTTTCCTTTATATTTCCTTTCCTAGAAAATTATGATCACATGGATATTTTTAACTTAGTTCCCCAGGATCCTTAATTCATTTAAACATTTTCATTTGAAACTTGCTCTTTTGTGGGAAGAAAAAAATGGTTCACTGCTTCAGGATACAAATGTGGGGTTTTTTCATCTTTACAATACAACAAAACATCCTAGATCTTAACAATACATTATTTCCAAATGTTTACTCAAATGACACAAAACTTCTCACTCTTTTATTTTAATCCTCAATGGCATCATGAATTTTAAATTGGATTAATAATAACACCCCACATATGTACCATCTTCCAAGAAGAGTTCATAGTTTCATTAACTTATAGCAGTCTCACCACAGTCCTGTGTAGTTGGCAGGGTGACCATTACTTTCTGTATTTTACTAATGGATGCTTGGGGCTGGTGCACTGGGACGACCCAGAGGGAGGGTATGGGGAGGGAGGAGGGTTCAGGATGGGGAACACAGGTATACCTGTGGCGGATTCATTTCGATATTTGGCAAAACTAATACAATATTGTAAAGTTTAAAAATAAAATAAAATTAAAAAAAAAAAAGAACCAAAGCTCCTGAAGTAAACTGGTTTGCCAAAGGCCACAAACCTAGACTTCGGCAAAACTGGAACTAGTGAGTAAGGCATGACATCTTTCTTAGTGCTCTTCCCTCTATAACTGGCTCCTCTCAGAGTGTTGTTATCAAGCAGGATGGTTTTCAATGAACTGTGAAAGATTTAGATGACAATGTGTAAAATATTCTGATAGTTAGATTGTAAATTCTAGAAAAATAGTCCCTAACATTTATTACTAATAGCCTATTATTATAGCTATATGCCAAGAACTCTTCTAAGCACTTTAATGCACTATTTCATTTAATAATCATAGGAATTCTAATGAGATTAAAACTTATATTATTACCATTTTACATATGAGCAAAGAGAGTCACAGGAAAGTTAGATGGCTTATACAAGATAACACAGAGGATACTTTAAAGAGTGGAGTTAGGTCTTGGCAGGCTGACTCTAAAGACTGGCTTTAAGCACAATTCTCATCTGCATCCTTTTATTCACATCTGATAAAAGAGTGATTTTAGAGACTTCCTGGAGGTTTTGATGAAAGCTCACATGCTGTCAGGATTGTCAGGCCCATTGGTTTGTTGACTATGGTTACATCTTTTCTCAACTCTGCCTTCAACATCGTTTGCTTGAAATTACCTATAGGTAGAGTATTTATACTATAAAAATTGGCAAATGATACAAATCAGGATTTTTTTTTTTCCTGGTGAATATGTGGTTAACTATTTGTCATCATGCTACTGCTTATACCCAACATTACTTTGTATGTATCTTCTAAGACTAGTTTGATGATTAAAATATCAGCTCAAGAAATTTTAGAGGAAAAATACTTGATACTGCTTGATTTCCTATAGACTTAGTAAGATACAGGCCTTCCCTGATAGCTCAGTTGGTAAAGAATCTGCCTGCTCTGCAGGAGACCCTGGTTTGATTCCTGGTTGGGAAGATGCCCTGGAGAAAAGATAGGCTAACCAATCCAGTATTTTGGGGCTTCCCTTGTAAAGAATCCACCTGCAGCTGGTAAAGAATCTTCCTGCAGTGTTGGAGACCTGAGTTCAATCCCTGGGTTAGGAAGATCCCCTGGAGAAGAAAATGACTACCCACTCCGGTATTCTTGCCTGGAGAATTCCATATGCTTATAGTCCATGGGGTCTCAAAGTGTCAGACACAACTGAGTAACTTTCACTTTCACTTAGTAAGACACAGCAGCAAGCTGAGGATACTTTTTGTTGCCATGTGTATATAATTTTTAAAACTGCATTTGCCTTAGGGATATTAGTAAAACAGAGATAATTGAATAAGCATTTAGTTTCTTTTAAACTTTAAAAATACTGATAACTTCTGAGATTTTTTATTAGAAAATTCTTTTTCTAGAAAAAAATTGTTTCAGTAAGTATTCAAGAGAGGCATTTGGAGGTGGCTGAACCACAAAAAAAGATTAAAACATGATAAAGCAGGATAGAACAGAAATTATAAATTGGTTTAAATCCCCCCTATACACACATATACATACATACATACATTACCTTTTCCCACTAAGCTTTAACAACTGCAGGATTTCAGTTAAGATAAATCAAAGCACAAAATCTCTCTTGAAATATGATTTGAGTAGAAAAAATAAAAAACAATTTCTTTCTTTTTTTTTAATTTTATTTTATTTTTAAACTTTACAATATTGTATTGGTTTTGCCAAATATCAAAATGAATCTGCCACAGATATACATGTGTTCCCCATCCTGAACCCTCCTCCCTCCTTCCTCCCCATACCATCCCTCTGGGTCCTCCCAGTGCACCAGCCTCAAGCATCCAGTATCGTGCATCGAACCTGGACTGGTGACTCGTTCCATATATGATATTATACGTATTTCAATGCCATTCTCCCAAATAATCCCACCCTCTCCCTCTCCCACAGAGTCCAAAAGACTGTTCTATACATCAATGTCTCTTTTGCTGTCTCGTATACAGGGTTATTGTTACCATCTTTCTAAATTCCATATATATGCGTTAGTATACTGTATTGGTGTTTTTCTTTCTGGCTTACTTCACTCTGTATAATAGGCTCTAGTTTCATCCACCTCATTAGAACAGATTCAAATGTATTCTTTTTAATGGCTGAGTAATACTCCATTGTGTATATGTACCACAGCTTTCTTATCCATTCATCTGCTGATGGACATCTAGGTTGCTTCCATGTCTTGGCTATTATAAACAGTGCTGCGATGAACATTGGGGTACACATATCTCTTTCAATTCTGGTTTCCTCGGTGTGTATGCCCAGCAGTGGGATTGCTGGATCATAAGGCAGTTCTATTTCCAGTTTTTTAAGGAATCTCCACACTGTTCTCCATAGTGGCTGTACTAGTTTGCATTCCCA
>NW_011494518.1:550083-550640 GCF_000754665.1 Bison bison bison
TTATAGTTTCTGGTCTTACGTTTAGATCTTTAATCCATTTTGAGTTTATTTTTGTGTATGGTGTTAGAAAGTGCTCTAGTTTCATTCTTTTACAAGTGGTTGACCAGTTTTCCCAGCACCACTTGTTAAAGAGATTGTCTTTTCTGCATTGTATATTCTTGCCTCCTTTGTCAAAGATAAGGTGTCCATAGGTGCGTAGATTTATCTCTGGGCTTTCTATTTTGTTCCATTGATCAATATTTCTGTCTTTGTGCCAGTACCATGCTGTCTTGATGACTGTGGCTTTGTAGTAGAGCCTGAAGTCAGGCAGGTTGATTCCTCCAGTTCTGTTCTTCTTTCTCAGGATCGCTTTGGCTATTCGAGGTTTTTTGTATTTCCATACAAATTGTGAAATTATTTGTTCTAGCTCTGTGAAGAATACCGTTGGTAGCTTGATAGGGATTGCATTGAATCTATAAATTGCTTTGGGTAGTATACTCATTTTCACTATATTGATTCTTCCAATCCACGAACATGGTATATTTCTCCATCTGTTAGTGTCCTTTTTGATTTCTTTC
>NW_011494518.1:550740-551338 GCF_000754665.1 Bison bison bison
ATTCTGACTGGCGTGAAATGGTACCTCATAGTGGTTTTGATTTGCATTTCTCTGATAATGAGTGATGTTGAGCATCTTTTCATGTGTTTGTTAGCCGTCTGTATGTCTTCTTTGGAGAAATGTCTATTTAGTTCTTTGGCCCATTTTTTGATTGGGTCATTTATTTTTCTGGAGTTGAGGTGTAGGAATTGCTTGTATATTTTTGAGATTAATTGTTTGTCAGTTGCTTCATTTGCTATTATTTTCTCCCATTCTGAAGGCTGTCTTTTCACCTTGCTTATAGTTTCCTTTGTTGTGCAGAAGCTTTTAAGTTTAATTAGGTCCCATTTGTTTATTTTTGCTTTTATTTCCAGTATTCTGGGAGGTGGGTCATAGAGGATCCTGCTGTGATGTATGTCGGAGAGTGTTTTGCCTATGTTCTCCTCTAGGAGTTTTATAGTTTTCTGGTCTTACGTTTAGATCTTTAATCCATTTTGAGTTTATTTTTGTGTATGGTGTTAGAAAGTGCTCTAGTTTCATTCTTTTACAAGTGGTTGACCAGTTTTCCCAGCACCACTTGTTAAAGAGATTGT
The DNA here is from genome assembly GCF_000754665.1 of Bison bison bison. Lineage (NCBI taxonomy): Eukaryota > Metazoa > Chordata > Mammalia > Artiodactyla > Bovidae > Bison > Bison bison. Next base: position 551,313 of record NW_011494518.1, read on the forward strand.
CTTTTCTGCATTGTATATTCTTGCCT
>NW_011494518.1:551438-557445 GCF_000754665.1 Bison bison bison
GGTATATAGGTCTTTAGTTTCTTTAGGTAGATATATTCCTAAGTATTTTATTCTTTCTGTTGCAATGGTGAATGGAATTGTTTCCTTAATTTCTCTTTCTGTTTTCTCATTATTAGTGTATAGGAATTCAAGGGATTTATGTGTGTTGATTTTATATCCTGCAACTTTACTATAATCATTGATTAGTTCTAGAAATTTTCTGGTGGAGTCTTTAGGGTTTTCTATGTAGAGGATCATGTCATCTGCAAACAGTGAGAGTAAAAAACAATTTCTTATAGAATTAAAATTCTGACTTTCTTTCAGGAATTATAGCACAATTCCTTAATGAATATGACTGTTTTTGACAAAACACTTTCACATGCAAATACCAGCATTTTTTGATCCTACTTTCAGATGTATCACTAGAGGCTTTTATTTTTCAAAGCTGTACAGTTAAAATCCAGAAACATGTGACCTACAAAAAACTTCTGTTTGATTGTCCTTATTTAGATTTGGATATTGCCAGGAAAAGTACCATCCTTGACCTCATAAATTGCTATTCATGAGGGTAGGCAGCTAGCTGGGAGATACACTTTAAATGATGGAAATTATGCTTATTAATACTGCCCTGCAATACAATTTGAGGAGGACATGGCAACCCACTCCTGTATTCTTGCCTGGAAAATCCCATGGACAGAGGAGCCTGGCAGGTTACCATCCATGGTTGCAAAGAGTCGGGCATGACTGAAGTGACTTAGCACACACACACAACACAATTTATAACTTTATTTTCTTAATGTGAATCAATCTAAGTCTTACAGTTACCACTGTTTGATTACAGACTCCAAATTCAGAAAGAGTGGGTTGTTCAAAGTCGGGATGCTACACTTAATACTCTCTTCTTAAGAGTTAAGCAAGTGACTTAACTTCTATATTTCTTAGCTTTATGTTTGTAGATTAACAATAATGACAGTGCTAATTGCACAGTTTTGCCTTGAGGATTAAGTGTAACACCATATCTGACAGAATAAAAGTTAAATTATAAAGTTTAAATTGGGACTTCATAAAAGTTAAATTGGGACTTCCCTGTAGCTCACACGGTAAACAATCTGCCTTAAAGGCAGGAGATCCAAGTTCAATCCCTGGGTTGGGAAGATCCTCTGGAGAAGGGAATGGCAATCCACTCCAGTATTCTTGCCTAAAGAATCCCATGGACAGAGGAACCTGGTGGGCTACAGTCCATGGGTTCACAAAGAGTCTGACACCCCTGAGTGACTTACACTACTAAAAGTTAAATAATAATAACTTTTTGTTGTACTAATAAATGCAGAGACTTCTGGGTACATAACACAATAAGATATGTAATTTATTTTAAAAAAATCAAATAATTTATTGACAGCAATTTTTGATCCCGAGAAATGAAGTCAGGTGGGCTTAAGTTACCAGGAAAAGAGAACGGAGTGCAAACTGATGGGAAACAAACTTTAATAGGATACCCATCTTGATTTAAAAAAAAAAACTTTTTAATTTGCTCCTATGTCTTACTACATCTAAATGTCCTTACTTTTGAGAGATTATCTGAGTAAGACTGCATGGATATAAATCAGTAATTGAAGAAGTTAGTCTGCTAGAAATCGACTGAAATCCAGAGCACCTTGAAGTCTAAGTCCCTTGAAATCATCATGTACTAGAATTTACTAAGGAATGTTCACTCATAACACAAATATCTACTGAGTATGTGAAGTGAATACCAGACACATCGCTCATCAGAATCCAGAGTACAACTGTGCAGATAGCTGGTCATTAAAAATGAGTCAAGAACTGGGAAGATAAATAGAGGAATGAGGACTAATACCATAAACAAGAAACAGGGATGTTTGAAGTGAGAGAAAAACCCAAGCACACTGAAAGATTACAACAGGAAATACTAATTAGCAGCAGTAAATCATAACAAGAACATGGATATAAAATCAGATAGAAATTGTAGAGTTAAGATTCCAAACCAGGTATGGTTGGAATTACTTAATATTAATAAATTTAGTTCCCCAGCAAAACTCCCTATGCCTGTTCTCAAAGACATGGCTTCTAACGGAAGGAATTAAGGTTTAAAAAAGGGGGGTCTGGAATGTGCTAGATATATGGACTCTAGAGCTCAGAAATATGGTGCCAGTTAGAGATGTGAATTTAGGGATTATAATCCAGGAGTCTCAGGTTTTTTTTTTTTTTTTATAATCAGAATGCCTATGATAATTCAATATGTTGTGTGGGAACACACCATTTAAAGTTAGGAATGGAGCAACTTCAGAGGACACTCAGGAATTACAGACTGAAGAAAGCATATCTGGAGAATCTGGAGTAGCAAAGACAGGGTTGCTAAAAAGGGTAAATCAAAATGCCACAGAAGAACCATTGAATGCAGTTAGGAGAGTCCTGATGCCTCTGAAATGGAGTTTCACGAAGAGAAAAAGCCACCAGTCATATTATGTTAATACGAGGAATTGAAGTGGAATGTCTCTAGAAGAAATAAGCTTAGATTATTTTTCAAGTATTTCCTAGCCCATAGGAAAAAGCAGCTATATAACAGTCTATTTAATAGGAATGAATTTTTTTTCATGCTTTTTTTTAGAACAGAAACCGTCCTTGAACCTTAAGATAAAAAAGAGATTCAGATTAAAGAGAAATAGTAACTATGGAAAGATTAGGTCAAGAAGTTATTCTTTGTAAGTTAGTGTAGCCACAGTGAAAAACAGAATGGAGATTCCTCAGAAAACCAAAAATAGAATAACTATATGATCCAGTAACCCCACCCTGGGCATGTATCCAGATAAAACTATAATTCAAAAAGATATAGGCACCCTTGTGTTAGCAGATATAAGTGTTTATATGTAGAATGCATGAAACAAGGTCCTACTGCATAGCATGGAGAACTATATTCATTATCCTATGATAAACTATGATGAAAAAGAATATTTTAAAAGTGTGCTGTTGTTGTTTAGTCACTAAGTCATGTCCAAATCTTTTGGGACCCCATGGACTCTTGCCCACCAGTCTCCTCTGTCCACAGCATTTCCCAAGAAAGAATACTGGAGTGGTTTGCCATGCCTTTCTCTAGGGGATTTTCCTGACCCAAGGATCAAACCCATGTCTCCTACATTGGCAGGCGGATTCTTTACTGCTGAACCACCAAGGAAGCCTGCAGAAAAATGTACTGAATCACTTCTGTATTTGTTGTTGTTGTCCAGTTGCTCAGTTGTGTCTGACTCTTTGCGACCCCGTGGACTGCAGCGTGCCAGTCTTCCCTGTCCTTCACCATCTCCCTTGCCTTTACCATCTCCCAGAGCTTGCTCAAACTCATGTGCATTGAGTCAGTGTATAGTAGTAATTAACACAACATTGTAAATCAACTATACTTTAGTAAAAAAGAAGTTAGTCTTAAGTTATCTTGGAAAGGAGACAAATAGCCAAGCATAGGTAGAAAATGAAGGTGAAATGGAGCTAACTATAGCACATATCTTAGGATCTTCAAATAAGCAAAACATGCATAGCACAATAAAATCAAAAAGGCTAGTAAGCATTGGTTTTAAACTCAGTTGCTCAGCAAGAGTAACAGTGTGGTAATAATTTTGACAAAAATTACAGACCATGGACTCTAAAACTCAGAGATCAATATGAAGTAGAGAGCAAACCCTGAGTGATTAATCACTGACTCTTGTGTAATCCTCAGACATTTAGAGGCAGAGTAGGGAAGATGGAGAAAAGAAAAGAGCTGGACTAATAAACACCTTTCTTTAACATTTCAATTACAGATAAAAGAAAAGCCAACAAAATTACCTTAAACAAACTCTCGTTGCCAAAACACTGATGACTAGTGCTGACTATAAGCCTTGGTGAATCAGGACAAAATGATATCAAGAGACAAATCTTTCTGTTTTGATTACTCTGGAATGACCTCTCTCTGATGCTTTGAGGGTAGCAAAACAAGACAGAGGTGATATTTCCAAGCTGTACATCCTCATTCCATTTGGAGGTGTCCCTAAGGAAATCAGTTTGAAGGGTATGTGCTAAGACATTGCTGGAGTTCGGTGAACCATTAAAAAGCAAATTATGATTTTTATGAATTCCATTTTTATGGTGTGAGCTGTAGGGAGGGGTGGCTGTTTGGAGTGCTGTGTTGTAGGCTGTTCTCACCCTGTAGATGGAGTGTGAAAACCAGGCTTAGAAAAAGTTGCAATAACTTTTGGTTGATTTTCATGTTTTTTGCCATCTGTGATGTGTTACTTTCTGCAAACTTTCAAAAACAGCCTGACTAGTGAAAGGGGGAAAAAAATCTGACCAGATCTTTTGAGAGATGGCTGACATAAAAAGCTCCACGTATTAGGTATGAGCTTACTGTTGTGATATTTTGGGTCAATAAAATATAAATGAATATTTCCTGAGTTTGAAAAAGATAAACGTTTTAATGTTATTCTTTTCTAATGATGATATTAATAACAAGATTATTTGACAGATAATTATATCCAAGGCAATACATTATGCAATTTGCATATATGATTTCATGTCTCAAAAATTCTATAATACGTATATTATTTTCACTATAAAGTTAAAAATGTGAGACATAAAAAAGTAATTAAATTGCTTAGAATCATATAAGTATTATGTGTCAGAGACAAGTTCAAACTGAGATGGAGATTACGAACATCTTTTCTTTTCTTCCTTGGTAATAGAACCCTTTTTTCTTTTTTCAATTATTCACTCTTCTCTGGAAAGCCAGTGATTCATGGGAGACCAGTCTTAGACCCAGCCTTAGGATGGGTATATCCTAATTGATCCAAATCAGAAATTAGTCCTCAGCTCCCTAACCAGCAAGTTTGGACATGGACACGTGATATAATTTTGGCCAATGAGACAAATGGGGGTTCATCAAAAGATTTCCTCCCATGGAAAAGGAGTCCTTTGCTTCTGGGTATTGTATCTGGGTTTGATGCTTGAAAAGGATACAACCATCTGGCTGCAAGCTTAGAGCTCAACCTAACACTAAAGTTGGCAGCAGAGAAAGATGGAGGAAACCTGAGTCCTTGATGATACTGTTGACTACTGATTTTTTAAAAAATCCCTACTGGAGTCTTCCTATCTTCAACTTTCCTGTTAAGAAAAATAATAAGTCCCCCAATTATTTAAGCCACTTAGGGTTAGGTTGGATGTCACTTGCTAGTGAGAGCATTCTTATAGCCTTAAAGATCTCCCTTGCTCCAAAGCCCATGTTCTTAATAGTCAAACCTTGTAGACAGTCACCTTATCCTAATAATAAGTCCTAACACAAATGTGTTATCTAAGATATCTAAGATAACTATTTAGAACATATTTTCCCATGAAACAAGGCAAGAGGTTGATTGAGTTTCCAAGGCAAATGATGAAATATATTGACCCCATGATACAGTTAAATAGCACGGGTGGTTCTTGGGTAAGTACCAGGTACTGAATGTCAGAGACTTGTGTTTTCTTATTAAAATAAAAAGATGCAGTTAGTGGGTGGGCAGGGCATCTAGCATCCTTCTGCTCCAGGATCCCAGAAATGTACTGGGATGTGCTATTTCCCCACTCAGTGTTTGACTTGGAAAATTTCAGGTTGGACTCAAGTGTCCTTTCTCAAGATCTCTTCTGTCTTCCTGATTAACGTAGGGCATCTTTGGATGATAATAGGAATGGAAACTCTGCTCTGAGGCATCACATATTCTTCCATCATCTTTGGGCCTTTCCTCCTCTGGGAACTAGATTTTTGAAACTTAAATCCAGGAACAGGAGTTTTTCCTCCCCAGGTTATTCTGTGTCGCATATAAAAAGTCAGTGAATGCAGACATAGGATTATTGAATTAGAAGATAGAATGGTAGAAATAAATGAATCAGAGAGGATAAAAGAAAAACGAATTAAAAGAAATGAGGACAATCTCAGAGACCTCCAGGACAATATTAAACGCTACAACATTCGAATCATAGGGGTCCCAGAAGAAGAAAACAAAAAGAAAGACCA
>NW_011494518.1:557545-557969 GCF_000754665.1 Bison bison bison
CTATAGGACATTTCACCCCCCCCCCCCAAAAAAAAAAAAGACTGCTCACTACGGCAATTATTGAAGCTGACTTAGGGTGACATAGAGGCTTATTTCCCTTTACCCTTCTGAGTTCTTAGCTGAGGATCTCTGTAAGAAATGACAGAATAGCAGGACAAAATCAAACAGAAGTTTATTAACATAAAAAAAAATAAAATAAAAAGGAAGCAAATTCTAACACAGATGACAACATAGACAGACCTTGAAAATAGCTAAATGGAATAAGCCCAGTCACAAAAGAACAAATACTGTGTGATTCCACTTAAAAAAAAGAAAAAAAAAAAGGGGGTACTCTTTCTACCTCTTTCTAAAAAAAAAAAAAATGATATTTGTGTGCATGCTAAAAAAGATGTCCTTTTCAATATAGAGGAGTGGAATGCAAAAA
>NW_011494518.1:558069-559350 GCF_000754665.1 Bison bison bison
AAATTTAATTGTGAGATTATCTTCTTTTTTTTTTTTTGATACAAATATCTTTTCACACATGGAGCAAGACCTGACTGAAAATGATTTTATTCCTCACCTAACTACTGTAAGTATCTCAATATTCTATAGCCTCTAAGACCAAAGACTCTCTGCCTATGTTTTTATACATTTATTCACTTACTCAACAACTATCTATGAAGGACACTATATACATTGATAATTATTTTGCTATTCTGTTTGGCTATTGTTAACTCCTTCTTGTCTTTGCCCTTAGTCTTTCAGCTTCATAGGTTTAGAAAGAAATATATTCCTTGTCTTCCTTCACACCCCTGTCCTTCAAATATATCCCAGCTTTTCTTAGTATCCCTTCTCTGCTCCCTGAGAATTTGGTGCCTCTATATAGCATGGTGACTATAGTTAATAATACTGCAGTGCATTTTAAGAGTGTCTAAGAGAATAGATCCTAAAAATTGAGAAATTGACTCCTATTTTTCAGTTAAGTAACATACAGATTATTCTTGTTCATAAAATGAGCTTAAAGATTTATTAATTAAGATGCTTTTACTGAGATTCTTCTGCTAGTTCCTTCGTATATTGTTCACTCACTTCTCTCATAGTGGAATAATGAGCATATGAAATAATCAGTACTGCTAAGTCCACATTGCAGAAAAAGATTAAATCTTACTTCCTTGGCCATGATCTTCCATTAATTGGCACACCATGAATGGGTGAGAGCAGTTCTCAAAGTATTCATCAGAATCACCTGAAGGGCTTGTTAAGTCAGCAAGTCTGGACTAGAGCCCTTGAAGTTCCAGGTTTAATAAGTTCCCAGTTGCTGCCAGTTCTGCCAGTCCAGAGACCACACTTATAAGAGAATGTCGAATTAGGCTTCAATAGGAAAGATATACAGAGAATGTTGGGCTTACCTTGTGGCTTCAGAGGTAAAAAATCCACCTGCCAATGCAGTAGACTCAGAAGACATGGGTTTGATCGCTCGGTCAGGAACATCCCCTGGAGGAAGAAATGGCAACCCACTCCAGTATTCTTACCTGGAAAATTCCACAGACAGAGGAACCTGGCAGCTACAGTCCATATGATCACAAAGAGTTGGACACAACTGAACAGACATGCAGACATAGAGAATGTTAGAAATTTAATGGCTAGAATTTTGAGGCCTTATCAAAGGAGTGTGGCCCAAATATTGCCCCAAGTTGTATATGAAGCTTGGGGGCTAAAATGCCTCCCCAAACCAGGAAATTTCATCATGCACTAGGAGCAGTA
>NW_011494518.1:559450-601900 GCF_000754665.1 Bison bison bison
GTTCTTTGGTCTATAGTGTAATCACCTCTCCCAGATCTGGAAAACCGTGGCCTTAGGCTTCATCTCTGGGCCACAACCTCAACTTTTTTCTTCAGCCTGCAACTTGGTGAGCCATGGAAGGACACTTACTCAAATCGACCTTGGAATACCCTCCTCTCTGTCTCATTACCTTGATTAGAAGAGGCAGCATATCATTCTCTGAAAAGTGGGACAGGAAGATCAATGCTAGGTAGGTATTGTAGAATTGTCATAAAATGTAACACAAAATGTACCATTTTCAGTGTACAATTCAGCGGAGTTAAGTACATTTGCAATGTTGTACAACTATTATCACTATCCATTTCCAAAACCTTTTCATGATCCCAAACAGAAATTCTGTACCATTAAACAATAACTCCCAGTCCCCCTTTCCCCTCAGCCCCTGGTAACCTCTATTCTACTTTCTGTCTCTGTTAATTTGCCTATTCTACTCATTAAAATTTTAAAGTAGGTAAAAAACATTTTTGGAGATCCCTCCCACTGCCTCCTTACAACCCACAGAATGCATAAGTTTTTCTTTGGTTCCTGCAAGTCCACTTTGACCAACTTCTTCCTTTACTGTCTGAAACACTTCCATCACAAGATACCTTCCTTTTACTGCACATCATAAATTGATCTGCTTAGACTAATTCATGCAGGTGTATAAATGGCTGGGAGGTTACTGAGGGCTTGCTTTGTATCAGACACTATTCTAAGTGCTTTCTGTGTGTTTACTTATTTCATCCTCCAACCCCACCACTAGACATACTATTATTATCAGCTCTATTATCAGATGGTAAAGAATCTGCCTGCAATGAGGGAGATTTGAATTCGATCCCTGGGGTTGGGAAGATCCCCTGGAGAAGGAAACGACTACCCACTCCGTATTCTTGCCCGGAGAATTCCATGGACAGAGGCGTGTGGCAGCCTATAGTCATGGGGTCACAAAAAGTCAGACATGACTGAGTGACTCTCAGTTCACGACTTATCACTATTATTATCTCTCTTTTATTGACAAAGAAGCTGAGATTCAAAAGATGGACTGTTGGTTTCTAAGACCACACAGCTAATAGATGATGAGGCCAGGATTCCAACTCCTGAGGCAGTTTCTCTTAACTGCAGAGGATGCTTGCTAATCAAAAAAACTGGTAATTAGTGGAATGTCAGGCTTTGAGCCTAGAGGAATATTTTGAAGATATTTTGAGCCAAAAGGACTTCCTGGTAGGAAGCCAAAAGTCATCAGTGAGGCCTAGGGCAGTTTTCTGCTTTACCCGTTCCCTTCATTTCCATCTCCCAACTGACTCCCTAAATACAGTCTTGATCCTGACTCTCTGAGATCCTAACCCCTTCTCAGAGCCTCCCCCAACATTTCCTGGCTCTCTTTCCTGTCCCAGGTGATGACCCTCCCCTTCCTGGAACTCTGCTTCCTTTGGTGGGTATAGAGGAGGGGTGCAGAGCCTTGGGCCTTAACTTTCACAGAGGCCTAGTCAGGTAGACAGAAAAAGAAAATTGCCAAAACACCAAAACCAAACAAATAAAAAAAAAGCTGTTGAAATAAATTTGTGAGCCTGCCATTTTAAGTCTTTTGAAACAAGGCAAATAATAAATAAATAAATGTATATGGGTGGTGCCCTGGAAAAATTAATTCAACTGTATTTAGTACTCAGGAAACAGGTTCCTAACAAGTCAACAAGGCTTTTCACATGTATTACGTCTTTCCATCCTGATATTCAATTTATTTATCACGCTTCAAAGTACCCTGAAATTATACCATCCAGATATATTTCTCTCTAAGAAAATTATTCAACACACCAGTCATGGAAAACAAATTTAAGCTTCCTCTAATCATAATTCTGGTGAACCAAAGTCCTTTAAGATTTTTTTAAGATCAATTATTTTTAAACTGGAATTTCAACATAGAGATGGGATAGAGAATAATGATTGCTGATATTTTTGTCTGAATTTAAAGGGAGTCTGGACACTTAGTAAACAAAACACACATTTGAGGTAAAGAATAGCTCATCAGTTAAAAACTCAGATCCTGAAATCAGAGAGACTTGAGCTCAAAAAATGGCATGGATGCCTCTAGTTGTATGATTTGAGCAAATCACTTAAGGTGTCTATACCTCAATTTATTCATCAGTAAAGTGCTGATAGTAATATCTTCCTTATGGTGGTGTTTTGAGAATTAAATGAAGTGAAGCGTGGCTCCTTGCCTGGTTCATAGTAAGTAAGCAATAAAGTTAGCTGACATTGTCATTAAATCCATCCTCAGATGGTTCTGAAGTCTGTGTGAAGCTTGACAATTAGTCTTGGGGTTTTTTGGTGGAGAACGGGTGTGTGGAGAGGTTGCAGGCACCTCAGAGCATATGCATGTGTTAACTAAAGAAATAATTCTAATAGACTTGCTTATGAGGGAACCACTTACCTCCAAAGAATAACCATACTGTAGAAAGATCAACTTCTAATTCTCTCAGTTATCCCAGAAGGAGTCACTTGGAGGGTGTTCACCAAATATGAGGCCAGTACCACCCTTAGCTCAGTGCCAGTGGAACTGCTTCCCTGGACACTGTCCCCCACATTAGGATGTTCAGTGATGGCCATCTTTTGGTCTGCTCCTTCCCATGGGTTAGTAGGTCTCCAAGGCCAAGAAGAAACTGAGCTCATGACTTTTCCCCTGCTGGATACTCACATCTTGGAATTCCCTGCCCAGTGCAGTGTGCCCCTCTACCATATTCTGACCCTGAGACCCCAGAGTTCTCTACCCAAATGTCTATTAGCCTGTCTCCGTAGTCTTAATGGGCTTCCTCCTTAGGTCTTTTCTCCTGAGGGGGCCCAGGATACTGCTGGTGTGTACACCTCTCCACCCTTAAAGAATGGCCAAGAAGCAGCCTCTTTCAAGCTTGGGTGGATTGACGGAGATTGTACTGGGACCACAGTATCTACCTGTTCATACAGCAAGGGCCTGAGCTGCGGGCAGGCGGGTGCAGCCCTGTCACACAAGGAGTTGAGAATTCTTGTTTCCAACCCAACTTGTCAGACTTTTATGAAACTTATTAAAAGGCAAAAGAATAGAACAAATGTAACTGTTTGTTCTCTTGATATATAGCTTTAAATATTTAGTGGTAAAATATTCAGAGATATGTGCTCCTACTGTGGGCCCAGCAAATATTAGAGGAAGAGGTGAATGAGTTAGTTTTTTGTTGAAGTGTGTCCTTTATAAGAATAATTTAAATCAGTTTCCCCTAATTGCATTTGGCACTTGAATTTTGATACTTAATAGGTATATGCGTGGGCACTGAATGCCTGGAAATAACTGTTTGGGTACATGAGTGTAACTATTTTCCAAGAATCTACTGTGGACAGAAATGTTTTCACTGATATAATTCTAAGAGTCAGAATCCCATGACCTCTCCTTCCGTGGCTGCCTCTTTCTTTATTCCCTTTTCCTACAAACTCTCTAGTTCAAAATATAAGCCCTTGGGGAATTGTGTCATCAGATTTCAAGAGAAAATTTGGAGTATAAATAGCTCCCAAGGATCAGTAGAGTGCTGATTGGAGGCAGGGTCAGTTTTCACAGCTCACTGGCCCCCAGCTTATGTTTAGGGACCCCTCACTTTGTTTTATTGACCCCACTGGGACTAAAAAAAGTTTCATCAAACACCAGCTGAAGCACTTTTCAGAGGTCAACAGTGCTAACATGTTGAATGTATACTCCTGGCCCTTCTTTTCTGTATAGTGCATTTTAAGAATTCCTAAGGGAAATGTACCAACGATTTTTGTTTTCATGTTGTAAGTTTCTTAAACACAAAGTTTTCATTTTTTAAGAGCACTCATGGAATAAACATTTATGCTCACCCTGCCATCCAACCCTAGGATAAAGAGCAGTCAAGTGGTTGGATGTTTTGGAAGCAAGACTCATAATAGTATTTGAGATCTCATTTAACAAGCTACTTGAACAAATGTATGTCAAAAATGAAATGAGGGCAAACTACTCTAAAATGTTTGACCTGTGATAGTCTTATTTAGATATCTTCACATCTTAGATAAATGTATAAAAAAATTATTTCTGATAACTCTCTAGCAGCCCAGGATTACAGGATTACTATTTGATATTATACTGGAATTTCCATTCATGCCTTATCTAGCATGCTGCTACTGCTGCTGCTAAGTCGCTTCAGTCATGTCCAACTCTGTGTGACCCCATAGATGGCAGCCCACCAGGCTCCCCCATCCCTGGGATTTTCCAGGCAAGAAAACTGGAGTGGGTTGCCATTTCCTTCTCCAATGCATGAAAGTGGAAAGTGAAAGTGAAGTCGCTCAGTCGTGTCCGACTCTTCGTGACCCCATGGACTGCAGCCTTCCAGGCTCCTCCATCCATGGGATTTTCCAGGAAGGAGTACTGGAGTGGGGTGCCATTGCTTTCTTCTTATTCTATCTAGCATGGTCAAATGAAATCTGAAGGTCTCGCTGTTGTGCTCAGAAGAAAGGGCATTCAGGGCAGGTGCCAGGGAAAGGAAAAATGAATAAGGGAGGAGAGGAGAAATATGCTCCATTAGGTGTATCTGTTTATTTTAAAAATTCATATAAGTTTCATCCCCCTGCCTTTAAACTTTCTTCTATCCAAACTTAATTATCTTCACCCACTCCAGTACTCGCTTGGAAAATCCCATGGATGGAGGAGCCTGGTAGGCTGCAGTCCATGGGGTTGCGAAGAGTCGGACGTGATTGAGCGACTTCACTTTCACTTTCTTTCACAACTTATTTGTGTTTTTATTAGGAATTTCTTACCATGCTCTGGGCTTCTCAGGTGGCACAGTAAAGAATTGTCTGCCAATGCAGGAAATGTGGTTTGATCCCTGGGTTGAGAAGATCCTCTGGAGGAGGGCGTGGTAACACACTTCAGTATTCTTGCCTGGGAAATCCCATGAACAGAGGAGCCTGGCAGGCTCCAGAGGATTGCAAAGGGTTGACACAACTGAGCAGCTAAGCATGAGCTTGAATGTGTATCTGTTAATTCCAGACTCCTAATTTATCTCCCGCCAATTTTTCCCCCTTTGGTAATGATAGTTGTTTTTTTTTTTTCCCCCATGTCTGTGGATCTATTTCTGTTTTGATATAAATTCATTTGTATCATTTTTAAAGATTCCACATATAAGTGATATCATATGATATTTGTCTCTCTTTCTGGCTTACTTAGTATGATAATCTCTAGGTCCATCCATGTTGCTGCAAATGGCATTATTTCATTCCTATGTTGAGTAGTACTCCATTGTATAAATGTACCACATCTTCTTTATCCTTTCTTCTGCTGATGGACATTTAGATTGCTTCCATGTCTCGGCCATTGTCAGTAGTGCTACAGTGAGCACAGGGGTGCATGTATCAGTATCTTTTCAAATTACGGATTTATCCAGATACACTTCCAGGAGTGGGATTGAAGGATCATATTGTAGTTCTATTTTCAGTTTTTTAAGGAACTTCCATACTGTTATCCTAAGTGGCTACACCAATTTACATTCCCACCGACAGTGTAGGTGTTCTCCACATTTTCTTCAGTATTTATTTTTAGTCTTTGTAATTATGGCCATTCTGATCAGAGTGAAGTAATACCTCATTGTAATTTTGATTTGCATTTTTCTAATAATTAGCAATGTGGAGCATCTTTTCATGTGTGTTTTGGACATCTGTATGTCTTTGTAGAAATGCCTTTTTAGATCTTCCACGCATTTTTTGATTGGATTGTCTTTAGGTTTTTGAGCTGAATGTGCTGTTTGCATATAGTAGAGACTGTTCCCTTGTCAGTTACATCCTTTGCAAATACCTTCTCCCGTTGTAGGTTGTCTCTTCATTTCATTTATGGTTCCCTTTGCTGTGCAAAAGCCTTTAAGTTTAAGTAGGTCCCATTAGTTTATTTTTATTCTTGTTTCCACTACTCTGGTAGATGGATCCCAAAAGATATGGCTGTGATTTATGTCAAAAAGTGTTCTGCCTGAATTTTCCCTACGAGTTTTTATAGTATCCAGTCTTACACTTGTCTTTAATCCAGAAAAATGTCTTATTTTTTCCAAGTCAAATAAATATTTCCCCATAATTTGCTTCAAAAATTGTAAAGAGATCATTCAAGAGCAAATTAACATAAAGGTAATAAATAAAGAGATGATGGATAATAGAGAACTACCCTCAGGATGCTTTTGTGCTTATCAATCAAAGAATATGGGACTCTTTAAAAGACTAAAACTTCTTATACTATCTCCATCCTCACTCCACTCCCTAAAGGTAATCACTTGTAATAGTTTCGTGTAGATATTTCTGGATGTTGACTCCCCCAGTCTGTGCCATACACTGCTCTAGATGCCAGTGATACAACAGTGCATAAGAACAGACCAACTCTCTGCTCTGTCTTTATAGTCTACTGGATAAAACATTTTGAATAAAAAAACTAGTAAAAGTATGGCATGACATTAACAGTGGTAAGTGCTAAGAATTCTATAACAGGATAAAGAGAATCAAGATGTTTACTATTTGAGTAGGGGGGTGGTCAAGGAAACACTTTCTACCTCAATGCAGTGAGGAAATGATCCACACATTTTGAGAAAGAGATTCTAAGCAGGGGAAACAGCAAGTGCAAAGATTCTGAGCAGACGCAAGCTTGGCAGATAGGATTATAGCAAGGAGGCCAGCACCGCCGAATCAAAATGAATAAGGTAGAAATTGTTAAGAGATACAGGCAGAGATGTAGCTTGTGGTGTGCTTCATAGGGCTGTATGAATTGGCATGGTCTGGGTTGGGTTTCCCAGGTGGCTCAGTGGTAAAGAATCTGCCTTTCAATTCTGGAGACTCAGGAGATGTGGGTTTGATCCCTGGCTTGGGAGGATCCCCTGGAGGAGGAAATGGCAACCCACTCCAATATTCTTGCCTGGAGAATTCCATGGACAGAGGAGCATGGCTATGGTCCATAGAGTCACAAAGAGTAGAACATGACTAAGCACATAAGCACATGGTCTGACTTATACTTTAAAGGAGGCAGACACTGGCTGGAAATTCTGGCAGATGTAAATGTTGAGTCTGACAGTAGTTGGAAGCAAGATTCCTTCTTATTGTTTAAGGCTTTTGATTGGATCAGGTCCACTCACATTATGGAGGGTAGTCTGCTTTCCTCAAAGTCCACTGATTTCAATGTAAAGCACATCTAAAACATACCTTCACTACAAGATCCAGACTGGTGTTTGACCAAACAGCACAGCATCATAAGCTAGGTGTGTGAACATAAAAAATTAACTGTCACAGAGCTGCTTGTTGCTTTTTTGAGATTTGCTTTTTTATACATTAGAATATTTCATGCTTTTCTCCTTATGCACTCTGTTCCTTTATTTTTATATTCACTAATTAATCTATATTACTCTTTTTCCCCCTGAAGTTATATGTTCTTCCCTCTCAATAAATGACATCATGCATGATGACTATGAATTGCTAGACTCCTGGGTACCACATCTGTATATGAACTCTCATAAGCTGATTTGATCATGTTTGATGAACTGTCATGGATACTTTATGATTTTAGGACATATAGTCCTAAAGTCCTCCACATCA
Organism: Bison bison bison; assembly: GCF_000754665.1. Classification (NCBI taxonomy): domain Eukaryota; kingdom Metazoa; phylum Chordata; class Mammalia; order Artiodactyla; family Bovidae; genus Bison; species Bison bison. The sequence continues at coordinate 567,062 of NW_011494518.1, forward strand.
GATTTGCAAAGGACCAATTGACAACCATCACCGTGCGTCTGTCATTCTACTCAGTGTAGTTGAAAATCAAGGCAGCAGTAGAATTCTTGGAGCGTGGCGACATCATAGGATTACACACAATGATTCCCATTCCACCTGTCCTGTTCTTTGGCTTTATTTGATCATTGCATAAGGAATAATAGAAATGGCATCAATAATAATAGAAATGGCATAAGCCCTGAAATTTTCAAACTATGTAGTGGAATGTCTTGCTGCGATTAACTGAAGAATCTAATTTTAAATGAACCAAAAGAGGAAAAAAACAATTTGCTTTGAATTACAATGCCCATGTGTTAGGTATAAATCAAAATCATCCAAATGTAAGAGCCAAATGAGAATTAAATATGATTTAGAGTAAGTATTAATATTAACTTCTAACTATGTCTTTTTTATTTTCATGTGTGTACATGTAATTTTGTACCTCTTGCACTGAAATTGTGTATATTTTTTCATAAGGTATTTCATAAATGCAGTCATACTTTTTTAATACTTTGAAAAATAAATATTGGCAAAGGACTGTCATCCAAACATTTATAAAATCCAGTGGAACATAGAGGAAGTCATATTATCTTTTGAGCCTCTTTTTGGTAGTTTCGGGTGCTTTCGATGAACTTCCTGCTTTTGTGCCCTTTCCTTGATCCCTGCTCTCTAGAGATGATATGTGGCTTGTTCTGGAGGCTTTAGCACACGCTGTCAGCTCTGGCTACCTTCCCTCCATCGGCTCATAATCCTTAGGCCTCATTCTGTAAAAAAAGAAATCTACCAAAGTGAATGGAACCCAAAGGTCAAAGCTGAAGTGTGCCAAAAATAGCTCTGAGTTAGTAAATTGGTGCACCCACAAGGAAACAATAGTCAAACAACAGACAGAGCTAGCCTGCGTTCTTCCTGGAGGCAAAGTTCAATTGCTCTCTAAAGTCTCTGTGTATTTTGTGTTAAGCCTTTCACACTGTTTTGCCAGTTCAGACCCTTAGGAAGTTCTGGATCACCATAGCTGCCCAGCCTTTATGCAGTTATTATTACTGGCCAGTGCCGTCAATGTTGTCTATCTGGGGCTTATACTGGAGAGTGGCAGGGCAGTACTTTCAGCTCCTGGTCATTTCCCCCTCGCACAGCTGATTTTCTCAGCCAGCAGTTCTAAGCCCATCAGATCTGCACCCTCAAGACAGACAGCATTTGCTCTGACTTTTCCACTTGACACTGGCTAGGTCACCTAAAATGAGCTTTTCCGTTTGTTTTCATCTTTCTTTTTTTCACTTTGTCATCTGTGCTATTGATAACAGAATGAATATCCACAGAGTAAGTTATTATTTTCCTAAAATTTAGGGCTACACATAAAATAAAATAACACATGTGAATGACTTCTGTGAACTCCAAGGGCTATACAAATAGTGTATACTTTCTGTGCTCAGTATACACAAACTTATTAAATAGAAGACAGCTTTTATAACTTCAAGTCCCCTTTTTCTTTCCATCCAATATATCCTTTAATAGACATCTGCTTATGAACTCTCTTCCATATCTTATTTTGTTGTTTAGTCACTAAGTACTGTCAGACTCTTTGTGACCCCATGGATTGTAGCCCGCCAGGCTCCTCTGTCCATGGGATTTCCCAGGCAAGAGTATTGGAATGGGTTCCATTTCCTTCTCCAGGGGATCTTCCTGGATCAGGGATCAAACCCATGTCTTCTGCATCGGCAGATGGATTCTTTGCTGCTGAGCCACCAGGGAAGCCCCTTCCCTATTTTAGTTTTATTCATTATTGGAATAATATATTGATGATATTAATAATCAGTATCTCCAGACTGATGTCACTGTACTTAAATGTTTGGGAAGCTTCTCAACTGTTCAAGTCTTTGCCCTCAAAAGATGACCAATTTGAGAAACTCAGAGCTTTCCCAATATTAACCTAGTGATTTTTTGATATAGCTCATATTAAAAGATGATCAGAGAGTGACTTCCTATACTTCAAATCCTATTTCTCTGCTTGCTTTGTTATTAGTTTTTCTTTACTTTTTCCTAAAGTTTAATCACTATACAGTTTTATGTTAATTAACTTTAATTGGAGGATAATTACTTTACAATATTGTGATTGTTTTTGACATACAGCAACATGAACCAGCCACAGGTACACATGTGTCTCCCCATTCTAAACCCCCTTCCCACCTCCCTCCCCAACCCATCCCTCTGGGTTTTCCCAGAGCATCGGCTTTGAGTGCCCTGTTTCATGCATCAAACTTGCACTGGTTATCTATTTCACATATGGTAATATACATGTTTCAGTGCTATTCTGTGAAATCATCCCACCCTCGCCTTCTCCCACAGAGTCCAAAATTCTGTTATTTACATCTGTCTCTCTTTTGTTGCCTTGCATATAGGGTCATCTTTTACTGCCTTTCTAAATTCCATATATATGTGTTAATATACTGTATTTGTGTTTCTCTTTCTGACTTACTTCATTTTGTATAATAGTCTCCAGTTTCATCCACCTCATTAGAACTGACTCAAATACAGTTCTTTGTATAGCTAAGTAATACTCCATTGTGTAAATGTACCACTACTTCCTTATCCATTCATCTGCCGATGGATATCTAGGTTGCTTCCAAGTCCTAGCTATTGTAAACATTGCTGCAATGAACATTGGGGTACACGTGTCTCTTTCAATTCAATTCCTCCGTGTGTACGCCCAGCAGTGGGATTGCAATGAACACTGGGGTACACGTGTCTCTTTCAATTCAATTCCTCCATGTGTACGCCCAGCAGTGGGATTGCTGGGTCGTATGGCAGCTCTATTTCCAGTTTTTTACGGAATCTCCACACTGTTCTCCATAGTGGCTGTACTAGTTTGCATTCCCACCAACAGTGTCAGAGGGTTCCCTTTTCTCCACACCCTTTCCAACATTTACTGTTTGAAGACTTTTTGAGGGCAGTCATTCTGACCTGAGTGACATGATATCTCACTGTGGCTTTGATTTGCATTTCTCTAATAATGAGTGACATTGAGCATCTTTTCATGTGTTCATTAGCCATCTGTATGTCTTCTTGGAGATTTGTCTGATTTGTTCTTTGGCCCACTTTTAGATTGGGTTGTTCTTTTTTCTGGTATTGAGGTGCATGAGCTGCTTGTATATTTTGGAATTTAATTCTTTGTCAGTTGTTTCATTTGCTATTATTTTCTTCCATTCTGAAGGCTGCCTTTTCACCTTGCTTATATTTTCCTTCATTGTGCAAAAGCTTTTAAGTTTAATTAGGTCCCATTTGTTTATTTTTGTTTTTCCTTCCATTACTTTGGGAGGTGGGTCATAGAGGATGTTTCTGTGATTTACGTCAGAGAGTGTTCTGCCTGTGTTTTCCTCTAAGAGTGTTATAGTTCCTGGTGTTACATTTAGATCTTTAATCCTTTTTGAGTTTATTTTTGTGTATGGTGTTAGAAAATGTTCTAGTTTCATTCTTTTACATGTGGTTGACCAGTTTTCCCAGTACACTTGTTACAGAGATTGTCTTTTCTTCATTGCATATTTTTGCTTCTTTTGTCAAAGATAAGGTATCCATAGGTGCATGGATTTATCTCTGGACTTTCTATTTTGTTTCATTGATCTATATATCTGTCTTTGTGCCAGTACCATACTGTCTTGATGACTGTAGCTTTATAGTATAGTCTGAAGTCAGGAAGGTTGATTCCTCCAGTTCCATTCTTCTTTCTCAAGATTGCTTTGGCTATTTGAGGTTTCTTGTGTTTCCATACAAATTTTGAAATTATTTGTTCTAGTTCTGTGAAAAAAACCATTGGTAGCTTGATGGGGATTGAATTGAATCTATAGATTGCTTTGAGTAGTATACTCATTTTCACAATATTGAGTCTTCTAATCCATGAACATGGTATATTTCTCCATCTATTTGTGTCATCTTTGATTTCTTTCATCAGTGTTTTATAGTTTTCCATATATAGGTCTTTTTTTAGGTAAGTTTATTCCTAAGTATTTTATTATTTTCATTGCAATGGTGAATGGGATTGTTTCCTCAATTTCTCTTTCTGTTTTTCATTGTTAGTGTATAGGAATGCAAGGGATTTCTGTGTATTAATTTTATGTCCTGCAACTTTACTATATTCATTGATTAGCTCTAGTAATTTTCTGGTGGTATCTTTAGGGTTTTCTATGTAGAGGATCATGTCATTTGCAAACAGTGAGAATTTTACTTCTTCTTTTCCAATCTGGATTCCTCTTATTTCTTTTCCTTCTGATTGCTGTGTCTAGGACTTCCAAAACTATGTTGAATAGTAGTGATGAGAGTGGGCACCCTCGTCTTGTCCTGATTTTAGAGAAAATGCTTTCAATTTTTCACCATTAAGGACAATGTTTGCTGTGGATTTGTCATATATGACTTTTATTATGTTGAGGTGTGTTCTTTCTATGCCTGCTTTCTGGGGAGTTCTATCATAAATGGGTTTAATCACTATAAATTTTTTGTAGGAGACTGCTGGACACCGATGATGAGCTCAGTGACATTCAGTCGGATTCCGTCCCATCAGAAGTCCGGGACTGGTTGGCTTCTACCTTTACACGGAAAATGGGGATGATGAAAAAGAAATCTGAGGAAAAACCAAGATTTCGGAGCATCGTGCATGTTGTTCAAGCTGGAATTTTTGTGGAAAGGTAAGTGAACTTGTTGATATATTAAGAAAAAATTTAAAAGGCAGCAAATATACTTAATAATCAATATTATGAGAGTCCTATAGTTTACTTATTGAGGAAAACTGTAATCATAAGTATACCTGGAATAAGCAGATTTAGGACTTTATGAGGGAATTTACCCTATAACAAAAAATATCTTGTCCTGGATTTATTTTTATTTATTTTAAATTAATATAAAGACTTAAATAAAGTATAGACTTTTGAATGGCCATTCTCAAATGAATCTTTATGAATAACTGTTTAAAAATAATTGTAATACATTCATATGCTATAAACCTAACATTACCCAAATAAAATCTAGCGCCTCATAAAATAAGTTCTACACTACATAACAAAATCAAGCAGGCCTTTCTCCACTTAAGTGAAAAGGCCATCCTCTTATTACCTTAGAGTAAAGCTCTCTCATGTCCAGTCTCCTTAAAGAGCTTTTTAACTTTTCTGTCACTGAAGCATTTCTGTCACTTGATGGCCCTTAGAAGCAGCAAGTCAAATCACTAGAGTTTCTAATGTGAAATACATGTTAATATGACAGGATTTTATATTATTTAGCCCTTAATAACATAGCTTATTTTTCTGTCTGGAAATAAGATGTTTCAGAACTAAAACTATAAAAAGACTTGAAATAAACATCTTATAGCCAGTACTTTGGCCACCTCATGCGAAGAGTTGACTCATTGGAAAAGACTCTGATGCTGGGAGGGATTGTGGGCAGGAGGAAAAGGGGATAACAGAGGATGAGATGGCTGGATGGCATCACCAACTCGATGGACGTGTTTGAGTGAACTCCCAGAGTTGGTGATGGACAGGGATGCCTGGCGTGCTGCAATTCATGGGGTCGCAAAGAGTCAGACATGACTGAGCAACTGGACTAAACTGAACTGAACTGAATCTGACGATGTTGAGAACTAGTTCTTAAAAGTTACTTAGACTTATACTTACTTAGACCTAAAAATAATTATACATTAAGTTATAAATAAAAAAGTTTATTTTAATGTTATCAAAGCAAAATTAAGGAACAGAGAAATTTTTTATCAATGTATTTAAAATTAAATTTAAAGGAGACCACATTATTTTTTATCTTCAGACATCTCTAGTCATTACCTCTAATAAACTTCCTAAACTTTCATCTTCTGCTAAAGGAACAACGCGAAGCCCTCTTGGGTTTCTAAAAATCTAAATGACAAGCATTGCAAGAAGGATTCGATGTGATTTAAAGATGTATTACAACCATAAGAAATAAAGCATCTAGGATCTTGGTTTATGCCTTTATTACCCAAATTATTATTATTCAAATGACTTTGTGTATTTTTTAAGCATATCTAATTGCCTTTGATGAAGAGCCTTCATAATAAGCATAAGGAGCATGATTAGTTAGGTGAGATGAGACCTCCAACACCTGGTGTGTAAACTGCTCCCAACTCTCCCAAGTGGGACCTGAAATCTGAAACAGACAAGTAGGGCTGGAGAGAAATAATTTTTATAATAATACTCCTATTTTTTAAAACAAGTTAGGTAAGTGTATGACAGTTGATTTTGCTTAATATCAGTTTGAAAACATCTAAATAGTAGTTCAGAAACTCAGTGAAAGAATCAGAGATAAAAGAGTATTTGTTTGCTTTATTGAAGAAATGTATATTTTGCCTTTTTGTTTAAGAAAATATAGAATTTGGCAAACTGAAAAATAAATTCAAATTATAAAAATAAACAAACTAAATTTCCATTCTCATTAAGTAGAAAATCAAAACAAATTCTGTGAAATATATTGATAGGTTTAACTTTCATTTTTTTCATTTGCTACACAGAAAAATCAAAACGTACTTAAGGTAACTAAATTAGTAAGTAGAAAAAAAATAAATTAGTAAGTAGTCTTAAAGAAATCAAAGTACTAAAACACATAGGAATGAAATATTTTCTATTACTTTTGAATTTCCATTAGTTAGTATGTAAACAAAAGGATATGTTTATCTAGAATTTTCAAAAATAATCATCTTCAATCTTGAAAGTTAGAAAGGCTTCTTGAGTCTTCTCCCAAGTAGCCCCTTCCAAGAATCAACCCCTCAGGAAGTCCAAGCAATTTGCTTACACCAGTGTAATTTACACCAAACTTACTCACTTTCTCATCTCCTCTCCAGAAACCCCAATCTAAGCTTTTGTCACCTGCCATCCGAAACTTGACAATAACTGTCAGCTAGGCTCCCCTCTTCCTCACTTGCCTTCTCTCAGCAAGTCACTTTCCACAGTGACTTTTAAAATGTAAATTCAGTCCTGTCATTCTTAAGCTTAAAATTATCTGATTGCCTTTACCATTTCACTGGATGTACCACATCACCTGGTATGAAAGGCGACTTCTGTATCATGGCCTGCATGACTAGGCCCCCTTACCTTCTAGACTCAACCAATGCTACTATCACCCTTTACTGAATAGCTACACTAGTGTGATTTCAACTCCATGAATATCCAATACTTTGGCCACCTGATGTAAAGAACTGACTCATTGGAAAAGACCCTGATGCTGGGAAGGATCAAAGGCAGGAGGAGAAGGGGACGACAGAGGATGAGATGGTTTGATGGCATGACCGACTTGATGGGTATGATGAGTTTGAGCGAGCTTCGGGAGTTGGTGATGGGCAGGGAAGCCTGGTGTGCTGCAGTCCATGAGGTCACAAAAAGTCAGACATGACTGAGTGACTGAACTGAACTTTCTTCCCTTGGGACCAGTAATTCTGCTCTTTCCTCTATCAGAAATGATTTTCCCCAAACTTCACTCTGACTAGCCATTTCTATCTTTCCAAAGGCCTTTCCTGGTTACTCTGTATACTGTTCATCACTTTCTCTATCCCAACCAGTGAGTGATTTACCTCATAGCATTTAGTGCTGTTCTTACTCATGTATTATTTCTTATTTATTATCCCTCTTTACCACTAAATAAACCCTGTGAAAGCAACACATAGTTTTCTTATTCTCCACTGAATAGTCTCTTGTCCACCACAATGTCTGGCATATGATAGTTTTTTTTTAAGTTTTTGAATTATATTTTGCAACTGTAATATAAAACCTTCCAAAAATAATCTTCCCTATTTCCAGTTGAACTTTTACCACTTACAGGAGAACAGGAAATCCATTGTTCTTTTTCAGCAACTTATAATATATTGACTATTTACTCATATGTGAGACCACTGTATTACGGTTTCTCCCACATTCATTCTCCAGAATGAGTCATCCTACTTTTCCACACTAATTTTCCAAGGTTTCATCCTAATACCCTATTCCCAAGTATAGAGTTAGAAAATGATAATGAAGTGGTTTCTCCTTCTTCTTAGAAGAGTAATCCTCTTCCTTCTCTTTCTTTATATATAATGAAAATATACAGGGATATTCATTTCTCAAACCTGCTCCAAGTTTAAGAAACATTAGAGTTCTCACTGAACCCAGAGAGCCTTGAAGAATGTCAGAATTGGAGCCAATGGTATTGGCTGCAGAATAATGAGAACAGTAATGTTAATATTAAGAATAATGACTTTCTGGGACTTCCCTGCTACTCCAGTGTTTGAGAACTTCTGCCAATGCAAAAGACACTGGTATGATCCCTGCTTTGGAAGGATCCCACATGCCTTGTGGCAACTAAGGCCATGGGCCAGAATTACTGAGCCCGTGCACCCTTGAGTCAATTCCCCCTAACAAGAGAAGCCACCATGATGAGAAGCCGGCACACTGCAGTTTTTCTAGTTGCAGTGATTGGGAGCTGCTAAAGAGTAGTTCCTTGTCACTGCAACTAGAGAAAGCCTGAACACAGCAACGAAGACTCAGAACAGCCAAAAATAAATAAACAAGCATTTAAAAAATAACAGCTTTCCTATATTGAGTATTTATAATAATGTTACACTAGGTGTTTATATCACTTATTTCATAAAAAGTGTATGATTATCCTTATTTTACAGATAACGGACATTAGCTTTCCAGAGGTCACACAGCTAGTGATTGGTTAACCTGTGATCCAAGACCCAAATTGTGTATTCTCTTTGCTACATAATACTGCCTCTTGTGCCATGAAGTTACACAGATTTAAAGTTACTTAATTTTTAAAGTTTCTTATTCCTGATCACTTATCTCCTTGCCCATCAAACTTCCATTATCCCTGTACCTCCAATTTTTAGTAATGATTCAAAAAATAGATAGGAAAAACTGTTTCTTAAAAAAAAAAAACAAAACAACTAAATATCATTACTGAAAGTAATTATTTTCTGGGCCTTTTCAGTTCAGTTCAGTTGCTCAGTTGTGTCTGACTCTTTGCCACCCCATAGACTGCAGTACACCAGGCTTCCCTGTCCATCACCAACTCCCGGAGCTTGCCCAAACTCATGTCCACTGAGTCGGTGATGCCATCCAACCATCTCATTCTATGTTGTCCCCTTCTCCTCCTGCCTTCAATCTTTCCCAGCATCAGGGTTTTTTTCCAATGAGTAAGTTCTTTGCATCAGGGGGCTAAAATATTGGAGCTTCAGCTTCAGTATCAGTCCTTCCAATGAATATTTAGGATTGATTTCCTTTAGGATGGACTGGTTTGATCTCCTTGCAGCCCAAAGGACTCTTAAGAGTCTTCTCCAACACCACAGTAAAAAAAGCATCAATTCTTCGGCACTCAGCTTTCTTTATGGTCCAACATGGCTAATCGAAAAAGCATAGCTTTGACTAGACGGACATTTGTTGGCAAAGTAATGTCCCTGCTTTTTAATATGCGTCTAGGTTGGTCAGAGCTTTTTTTTCCAAGGAGCAAGTGTCTTTTAATTGCGTGATTGCAGTCATCATCTGCACTGATTTTGGAGCCCAAGAAAATAAAGTCACTCACTATTTTTATTGTTTTCCCATCTATTTGCCATGAAGAGGTGGGACTGGATGCCACGATTTTAGTTTTTTGAATGCTGAGTTTTAAGCCAGCTTTTTCACTCTCCTCTTTCACTTTCATCAAAAAGCTCTTTAGTTCCTCTTTGCCTGGGCCTTTTATATTGTGGTTTAATTGTTTCCTTGTTCTGCAAGATTAAAATAATTATACCTATCTTAGTGGAGCAAGTAATGTTAGTATTTTTCTGATAGGCTGCTCTGAAATCTTTCAACTGATATAGAGGATAAGGATAATTTTTTATTATAACTGTTTGCCATATCTAAAAATTATTTAAGGTCATTTAAGACAAAAACTAGATTGTTGTTTTCAGTAGCTCAGTAGTGTCCGATTCTTTGTGACCCCATGAACTATAGCACACCAGACTTTCCTATTCTTCATCATCTACCAGAGCTTGCTCAAACTCATGTCCATTGAGTCAGTGATGCCAACCAACCATCTCGTCCTTTGTCATCCCCTTCTCCTCCTGCCTTCAATCTTTCCCAGCCTCAGGGTCTTTTCCAAGGAGTTGGCTCTTTGCATCAGGTGGCCAAAGTATTGGAGCTTCAGTTTCAGCATCAATCCTTCCAATGAATATTCAGGACTGATTTCCTTTAGGATTGACTGGTTTGATCTCCTTGCTGTCCAAAGGACTCTCAAGAGTCTTCTCCAACACCACAGTTCAAAAGCATCAATTCTTTGGCGCCTTCTTCATGATCCAACTCTCAGATCTGTACATAACTACTGGAAAAACCATAGCTTTGTCTGTAGGGACCTTTGTTGGCAAAGTAATGTCTCTGCTTTTTAATATGCTGTCTAGGTTTTTTATAGCTTTTCTTTCAAGGAGCAAGTGTTTTTTAATTTCGTGGCTGCAGTTGCCATCTGCAGTGATTTTGGAGCCCGAGAAAATAAAGTCTGTCACTGTTCCCATTGTTTCCCCATCTATTTGCCATGAAGTAGTGAAACCAGATGCCATGATCTTAGTTTTTTGAATGTGAATTTTAAAATGGGAACATGGAAATACAGTAACAAAGTCTCTGTAATAAAATGGGAAGATACTTTATCAAGAAAACCTAATCTCTATGTAAGTAAATACAATATTTTAATTCTGAGCATCTGAGAAGTGAAGATGAACAAGGAAAACATGAAAAATTATTTGGCTTTTATTATCTTAAAAAAAGATAGCATTTACATAGGAACTGAGTAATGTCTTATGGATTTTTAACATAAGACACATTGAGTCAAAAGGGTTAGTATTTCCCTTAGTGATTTTATAAAAGATGCAGAATATTTTCTTATATTTCTTATATTGACCCCCAATATAATGATATAGTCATTAAATTATGGCTTTGTTCAGGCATCTTGTGGGGAGAAGTTACTACAGTATAATCTAGGAATGAAACTTGCTTATGAGCTAACAATGTAAAAATTAAGGGACATGATTATCCCATGCTTTTCACAGGACGCTGTGGAGGAACCATGTTTCTTTCAGTCCTGGTTAGAAACCTACTGCTATTTCTACACATTAGGGTATCATGTTGATTCTATTTTTGCACAAATCAGTGGAAGAGTTTCTTATATTTATTTAAGACATCTTGGTTTTCTTTTGGAAAGTGGAACCGACAAATTACTGATTAATAAATATATTTTTATTGTTGCTATTATAGAAATAAAAAATATCCTTTCTGGATAATCTTTATTAAATAATATTAAAAGACAGTTTGAACAAACTTAAGCAATTTTTTTCAATGTGGTTTCTCCCAATAGTCTTAACTAAAACAAAAGAAGTAAGCTGTGTAAATTCTGATGATGCTACGTATTCCCTTCCATAATTTTCATTTTGTGAAAAAAGAAAGAAAAGCTATAAAGGACTATTTCAGTGCCACTCAGCTTCTAGACTGAAAATTTGGTAACACAAAAGGACACAAAGCAAGGCTGCTCTGCTGACTTGAATGTGATGGTGCTAAAAAGCATTGTTGCTGTACATGCAAATGTCAGTCTTTTCTTTAATAAGATGAAGTTTAGGAAAAGATCTCTTTACATAGAAATTAAAACCTTATTGACTTTATATGTGGTTTTGAGTAAACAAAATACTGCTGCTACTGCTGCTAAGTCTCTTCAGTCGTATCCGACTCTGTGTGACCCCATAGACGGCAGCCCACAGGCTCCCCCGTCCCTGGGATTCTCCAGGCAGGATCACTGGAGTGGGTTGCCATTTCCTTCTCCAATGCATGAAAGTGAAAAGTGAAAGTGAAGTCGCTCAGTCGTGTCCGACTCTTAGCGACCCCATGGACTGCAGCCCACCAGGCTCCTCCGTCCGTGGGATTTTCCAGGCAAGAGTACTGGAGTGGGGTGCCATCGCCTTCTCCAAACAAAATACTATTTGCATCTATTACATTGTAAACATGTAATAGATGATGGCAATAATTATCATTGTTGCCAGAAAGAGAATCTGTATCTAATGATACAAGTTCAACAAGTCAAAGGTAATTATTTCTTTGTTTTTAAGAAATAGCTAAAAACTTTAAGTAAATGATTTTTATATATACATTTATTTTTCTTTTTCAGAATGTACAGAAAGTCCTATCACATGGTTGGCTTGGCATATCCAGAGGCTGTCATAGTAACATTAAAGGTAAAAAATTTCAATTATCTTAGTTTATCAAATAGTCATTTTTTCTAGTCTCTTTAAAATGATGGGAAGAAAATGAGAATAGGTCTTTGATGTAGCTTACATAATCAGACTATAAAAAAATTTTTTTAACCATTTACAAATGTCATGTGTTTCAAGTCATAACTTGTTGATTTAAATGAGGATCAGTTTGTTAATGTTTACACTAACAAACTGTATCAATACATATAAATGTTTAAAACTAACAACTGTAATATACATGTATAAATACACATATGTGTGTGATGTTGTCTTTTTTATGCTTTATTTATTATTTATTTGTTTATTATGCTTTATTTAGGTGGATCTTGTATTCAGCTTTGAAATGGCACCAGCATTTGTCAGAATACACATATTTTGTTACTATATAGTATGAAATGAATGCATTATCAATGAAAAGACATTTCAGTCAAATATAATTAAAGGACAAAACTTACATCGAAGAAAATTGTTTAGAATTTTAGGTCTGAGAAAATATAAAAAAGAAGATAAAATTAAAAAGTAAACAAAAAAGAAATGTCTCTCTTTTGTCTCTGACTTTCCCTGTGGTTGCCCTAGTCTGAGGCCCAGCTGCAGTATTACATGTGTTAGAAATAACTAGAGTTGAAAATCCGATGTGCTAAAAGTTTTGGACTCACTTGTGCCCACTTTGTGTGCGTGTGTGTGTATGTGAACACTGTTTCTAGACGATATTACTAAAGAGGCATTTTGTAAGCTTGTCACTCTACATTCCCTATTTCATTCTGTTGCTTAATTTGGGTAGGAAATTCAACTTTGTCTCCTCTAATAGCTTTATGGTGGTTTCCTGTATTAACCAAAAATTTAAAGAATACTGGCAACAGGATATACCAAGTTACTTTATTTTTGATACATTAAACCCCTTTCCTAGTTTGCATTTCTATTGATTTCTTTTGTTCCTCTATTCACTTTTAAGCATCCCTTTTGCATCGCCTTTGTTTTTTTTTTCCTCTGCATTTGTTTTTTCTCTGCTGCATATTAGATTTTAATCTTATTCATTTAAAAAGCAATTTGTTTTTCTCAGAAGCTTTTTTATATTCATGTTTCTAAAACTATAATAGAGGCAAGTATATAACTGAACTGTATTATTGGATATGAATTATCCCTTAGCTTTTAAAAGATTTTTATTTCCTCATTATTTCCTCAACTGTAGGCAAGAAAGTCACTTAATTTTATTTTTATAGAAACCAACTAACAGAATATTTTGGTATGAGAGAATGCAAGCAGATTTCAAAAATGTAGTATACAGGAAACATGAACTAATGGGTTGAGGAGAATCATCACTAAGACTGTTTTAATAATTCTAATTTCCCAAGATACCTCCTTGCCTTGTTTGTTCTCAGGCTGACAAAGTAAAAGCCACACATCTGCAGAAGTTTACAGATATAAATTATCATTGTTGATTAAAAAAAAAATGCCCCCAAATGGAGAGTTAACCTTTTACTTAGTTGGAAACCCCTGGCAGGAACTGTAAACAGCAGCTTTGTAACCATCTGAACTGATTCCTCTGTGTTAGCTTTGGAATTTAGTAAGAGATTTGTTTGTCTCCATTGAGCTTTATTAATGGCAAAATGACTTCTAACAGAACTCTGAGAGATTTTAAATTTACAAACAGATCAAGCAAGTATTTTGGGATCAAATTAAGGCCAAATGCAAAGAATTTAACAAAGGTACACAAGCAAGCCAAAAAAGTATTTCCTTGGTGTTCCCAAATGATTAAAACTACATTTGGAGTTATTGTTACTGTTTGTCAAAAGAAAGAGTTTTAAAAGATGGCTTGAAAACTGCTTATCAGCTGTAATTCAGCTTATTACATTATGTATTGTTGTCTCTGTGAAATACGCTAAATGAAAAGTTCTAATACAGGGCCTGCTTAAATTTGAAATTAATATACAGCTTTCAGGTTATCTACTTACTATTCAATACTAAACCCATTCTGTGTGTGCAAACACTAGACCTTCTTTGCTAATAATTTCTGATAATCATTAGTACTGATTCTGCTGTATTTCTGTAGATTTCTAAGTTTCAGTGATTTATTTATGATTGCAAACTCAAACTTTATCTTAATACATCTTTAATGTACTGATAACACTTGCTGCAAATCCATTCGTGGACTTCTCTGCAAGTTTTTGACCTGGAATTACCTGAATGAATATCGTTAGGTGGCTGGAGTGGTTTGATATACCTGCTCATTGCCCTCTTTCCCACAATTAGGGGGCACTTTCATAGGGTATCTGTTTCACTACAGGCCTGATCACTTTCCTGGGGAATTGCCTGTAATGCCAAAAACACTATTCTCCTCCCCAGTGAAGAGGCCCACTTCCTTTATCTCACCATCTGTCCCTGGTAAAAAAGTAAAGATGAATCAGCCAAGGTTAGAGTGCAGAATAAGGTACTATTACTCTACCTAGAAACAGTACTCTATCTCTCTAGAGCACCTGCATATTTAAAATATATATATTTATTTACTTATTTTGGCTGTGCTGGTTACTCCTTGCTGAGCAGGTGTTTCTCTAGCTGTGGAGAACCGGGTCTATCCTCCCGTTGTGGTGCACAGGCTTCTCGTTGCAGTGGCTTCTCTCGCTGCAGAGCACAGACTCCAGAGCACGCGGGCTTCGGGAGTTGTGGCACGTGGGCCCCGTAGTTGCCGCTTCCGGCCTCTAGAGCACAGGCTCGGTAGTTGGTCTGCAGCATGGGGGATCTTCTCAGACCAGGGATTGAACCTGTGTCTCCTACATTGCCAGGCAAATTCTTTACCATTGAGCCACCAAGGAAGTATCTGCATCTTGAAAAAAATGAAGATTCAAAATATCAAAGGTCTAAACCAAATTAGTAGCTCTTAAAAGGTGGACGTTCAGGCAGTATTGTAGGTGTGTGGGTGGGGAAGATAAATTGGGGTTATCTCCCCTCTATCCCTCTGTTAAATCACCCACATAACCTGTAATTCTACCATAAAATTAGGCCCACTTTGGGAAAATGATTTATGGCTTTCATTTGGAGAAAGACTAAGGATAAGGGAGTTATAGTTCAGTATATCAAATTGGATAACCTTGGGATTAAGGGGAAGAACTTAAGTATTATTGACTTCACTGTTGTGGATCCATAGACACTGTGTCCCTGTCATATCAGATGCTGGTGAAAGTAAAGTCTGATGTGCTGAATTGAAATCTGACCTGCTGGATGTATAATTCTTGATCTTTCTAAGAATTTTTCATAGAAAGAAACAAAGCCATGTGATGTTGCCATCTAAAATATTTACTTTTTTTCCTACAGGATGTTGATAAATGGTCTTTTGATGTATTTGCCTTGAATGAAGCAAGTGGAGAACACAGTCTGAAGTTTATGATTTATGAACTATTCACCAGATACGATCTTATCAACCGTTTCAAGGTCAGAAACATGGAACAAAAGTACAATGCTCTTAGAATGAGTTATCTGTGTGAGAGTGAAAATGCAAAATGTTGATTCATTAATCAATTCATCTAAAAATGTTTCTGGGTTGGCAGATCACAGAACTGTGGGGATGAGTTCACCACATGATATGGCTGTTCTCCACAAATCATTGACATTTCTTTATTTCCACTGTGGTATCATAAAGCCATGATAGCGTCATTGCAACACGATACGAATGTCACCTTGAATTATTCATGGAACACTCACATAAACATTGGAATCTGTGTCTTAAAGAAATATGAGTTTCCTAAAATACTAAATGAACTATTTCTGGCAGCTTTTCTTAAAATGAAAGGGCTTCTAATTAACTTCACTTAGAGCTATCTCAGCAACAAATTTGATTCAGATTTCTCAGTGTGTATCTATGGAGTCATGATATTTTTAGAGTTAGAAGTTACTTGGAGGTCATTTATTTTAACCTCCTTGAATTACTGATAGAAAAACTAGATTTTACCAGTTGTAATTGGAAAATTTTACACCTTTAAAAACTAGCCTTCTTATTTGACTCTAGAAGATATAAAAATTTAAAGACTGCTATATGGTTAAGACTGTTATTTCATCCATCTAAATTAAACATTTGGGGGTTATAATTTTCATCAGCATTGAAAACTGACAGATTAATGAACTGTTTTCTTGGAACAATCTGCATTTAACTTTAAGAAACTACTGCCCACCTCTGACTCACTAATGTGTCCCATCCCAAACATGTTTGTGCTCGTGTTAA
Organism: Bison bison bison; assembly: GCF_000754665.1. NCBI lineage: Eukaryota > Metazoa > Chordata > Mammalia > Artiodactyla > Bovidae > Bison > Bison bison. Next base: position 583,534 of record NW_011494518.1, read on the forward strand.
CTCAGTGCCACTCTTTTGGTCAAAATATAATCATAATTATTACTTTTTGCAGATTCCTGTTTCTTGCCTAATTGCCTTTGCAGAAGCTCTAGAAGTTGGTTATAGCAAGTACAAAAATCCATACCACAATTTGATTCATGCAGCTGATGTCACTCAAACTGTGCATTACATAATGCTTCATACAGGTATCATGGTAAGAAAGTCTTTGTGATTGAAGTTTGTTAGTTTGCAACTTCTAATCCCATTCCCTTCTCATTGTTTCTTTAATACTCATAAAAGTATTATAAGTATCTTCTGGATTTTTGAGGGTCAACAAGTTATCTATAATATACATTTAAAAAAATATTTTAATTCAGTGAAAAAAGATTTCCAGAAGCAAGTGAAAATATACTGCAATTTTTTCAAAATTTGGACCATATGGCATTTTCATTTGTAAATTCCTGTGGCTCAGATAGATGGTAAAGAATCCACCTGCAATACAGGAGACCAGGATTCAATCTGTGGGTTGGGAAGATCCCCTGGAGAAGGGAATCACAATCCACCCCAATGTTCTTGCCTGGAGAATTCCATGGACAGAGGATCCTGGCAGGCTACCTACTGTCTATGCTGTTGCAAAGGGTCAGACATGACTGAGTGACTAACATTCACTCACTCACTTTCCCCATAGGAATCAACCTCCAGAAAAGTGACCTAGAAAAAAAGCCTTTGGAATAAAAGTTAGTTGTAGTGCTCTTCCCTCATTTCATTAACCAGGCTGACCTCACTAGCTTTTTCTCTTTTATATGCTTGTATCACTAATTACAATCAAATCCTAATAGATATTTTTGTAAATTATTCACGTGGATTTTTCCAAATTCTTCTTCTTCCTCTTTGCATCTGAATGGATCAGTTGATGACTGGATAAATGGTTCAGCAGTGCAAATCCTGGGACAACAATGAGTAGATGATGGGAAGTCTGAGACAGCCTGGAATTCCTATAATGTCTCAGAGCATAGCATGACTTCCAAGAGATTAAAAAGGGAAGAGCAGTCCTTCCTTCTGAAGGTTCCAAACTGGGAGGGGTTCATCCCAAGGTATGAGTCATTGTTGAGATCCCCAAAATCTAAGTCCATTTTTGAATTCTCATGTGTTGACCTACGTGAAGCAGTATCATAAAACCCATGTAAGTAGAATAAGTAGAATGGTCTAGCAAACCCCATAATATACATTGCCTACCTGTTTAGATTTCAGACATCACGTCCTTTTTATTGGTGTGGGTCATTGGCATTCAGAGCTACATGACTAGGACTCCTCCATATTTCATCATTCTGCCCCAGAGACTGTATTCCTTACCTAGTGCCACACAAAGCTCTTACAGACACAATATGGAGCCCTGAAGATCTTGAAAACTTATAACAGGTACACGATTCTCCAAGTTTATTGTATACCTGTGTGTTATATACATTTCCCCCCAAGAATCTAGTGTTTTATTTACTACGTAAGATCCCTTTGCTATGATTTGTCGACAGGTGTCTCACACAACGACTAAAGAAATTATCTATTTTACTTCTCCATCTTTTTTTTGCCTCCTAAATATTGCAGATCCATCAATGCTTTGGGCTCAGATTCCACTCCTGCCTGGTGTTTCAATTATCTGTTTCTTCAAAACAAACTACTCTAAACCTCAATGGCTTATAACAATAATTTATCATATTTCTCAAGGGTTGTTGCTTAGAAGGTCCCAAACAGAAGGTTCTCACTTGGGGTCTCTCATGTGATTGTGACCAGCTAGCAACTATGGACACAGATATCTGAAGACATCACTGGGCAGGGATCCACAGTGGTTCAGTCATATGGCTGGCAGTTGACGATGGCTAGTAGCTGAGAGCTCAGCTGGGCTTTTAATGAAGAAATTTTTTGGAATATCACTGCCAATTCAATAGAAATTCGCATTATATTGACAGGATCAGCGAGTAATATAACTGCTTTGGAGTTAAGGCCTGCTTGGGGGGAGGCAAAAAACAAAAACCTTTACTGATGCAGTAGCAAGATTCTCTTGTAACCTTCTAGAAGGCTGAATTATATGTAATCGTACCTTTGTATTCTCTCTTTAAGTTGTAAATATAGATATCACTCAGTTAAGGCATAAATGTGCCCAAGGAGCCAAATCAAATGTAGTCATGGTTGGACTTGGTCCTTGGTTGAAGTTTACTCATAATTCATTTGACACTTAAAGGGAGGAAGCAGATGTTAGCAATAATAAGCAGAAACAAACATTCAAAGATATAGCTTTAAAATATTGTACAATTTTAAAAAGTAGTATGTATGACTTTCTTTATATCTGTTTCTCTTCCCAGCATATGCGTATATCTTCCCAACCCAGGGATTGAACCCTGGTCTCCCGCGTTGGAGGCAGATGCTTTAACCTCTGAGCCACCAGGGAAGCCCCATATGCATACACACATGCACACAGATTCTTATAAAGCTGGTTTAATCAGACTTCCTTGTTGCAGCTGTTCCTTGGACTCTGTTTTCCCTGGGTTTTATATGCATGGCAATTAGTGTGAAAACAGAGAGTGCCTCCTGACTCCTGCACATGCTGTTACACAGGGAATAAATGCTGTAACATCTTCCTGGTTAGATCTGCTTGCTTTTTCCTTTCTAAGACCTTGGTCTTGAATCTGATAGTGAGGTGGTTTTCATTTTACATGTTTATCATTTCCTGTTTTCCGAATTCTGTGGCATTGAAAAGTTAAATGAAATATTTAAGTGTTAGTCTGAAATGGAAACTGAACTAATTACGTTTCCTCAGAACAAAATAGAATGGAAAAGCTCTGTCTGCTTTGGTATAAAACTATCTGCTTTAATTATGAAGTATGAGGAGAAGATATATGCCATTTCAGGGTGGTAGGTAACCAGGATGTTGTTTGCTCAAGTACTGCAAGTGTAAAGGCAACCAAATAAAAGTCTCCTAGTTCAGCTTTGCAATCTCTGTGCTGACGATGACATTAAACAGATGAGGGATGCTGTATTAGCAGGCAAATAGAGAAATTCAAACCCACAATGTGAGTTTACCCTCAGACTTGCAAGGAAGGCTTGTTCCAGAATCTAACAAGCTATTCCAACTTCTCTGGGAGACGGGAAATCTGGCCCAGCCTGGCATGACTCCTAGAAAGTTTAAATTGTTAGTAAAGATGACATAGTCACTTTTTGAGATACTAACCGATAATTATAACTTCACTATACTATAGCAGGTTTGGTTTAGAAACTTATTTCTAAATTCATCCTTTAACAAGAAAAGTGTTGGTGGACTCATTTCTTATCCCTTAGCTTGGCCATTACAAAAATAGTTGAGTTGGAGACTGTCAGTGTTGTCTAGGATCAGGAAAATACATTTAAACTAATGTGAAATTTTATGATTGATGATGAGAGGAAAAGCAAAATGAATTTTCAGTGTACTGACTATTTTGTCAAAACTAGGTTATACTACCAGCTCGACAGTTTTTTGCAAGCTATTTTAATAAGCTTTTTAGATTAAAAAAAAGTGGTAGAAGTTGAGTATTAATTTTCACACATATGAATGTATTGGTTCTTTGAAACAAACAAACAAAAAAAGCCTTATAGAAATATGCATTTAGCTGAAGATCCAAAGATTTGATATGGAGAAGACAGGGTCACTTACATTAATGTTTTAGGCAATGCCCTGCTGTTTCAGAACGGTCTTATCAGCATGGCGTTTACAGAGCACTCCAGTAGCAGCCTAACACTATCAGGTGGCCAGTGCAGCCTGTTAGCTGCGAAATGTTCACAGGACCGTTGCCTGAACGGGATTGCGATGGAGCCATTGTCCTTCAGTTTGTTGGCATCATATTGGGACACTCTCAGGCCTGGAGTAGGCAGTGCAGAGCTGATAAGACAGTTGACCCTCTGTCTCCGTCTCTCTCCTTGTGTCACTTGTTGCTCTGTGCAAGGTGACAGGGGCGTGTGGTAGCTTGAGCTATTTGCTAAAGATCACCATGTACTGCCAACCTACTTCCAAATGACTCTTTGAATATGAAACCATCTGAGAGCCTTGGCAAGAGAACACTTATATTTGAGGGCTCCTGGCATTGTGTTCTCTCTGATACTGAGTCTAAGAGAAGTACTTGAAAACTATTCCTTTGGAACTTGTAGTCCTCTGACTACACCCAGAAATAGCCCCTCATACTTTGAAACTACTCAGTTTTTCTCCAGTCTACAAAAATATGCCACTATGTCTCTATTCCAAAACTACATGGAAATTCTGTTCTTGCAAATGACTTCCAATCCAACAGTGTTTGGAGGAGTGGACACAGTGTGGGCTTTCAAGGCAAGCAGATATTGATTTCAAACCTAACTTCCCCACTACCTAGCTTTCTTGCCATCTACTTCTGTTCCCTGGTCACTAAAATGTGGTTTAATAATGCCGACCACCTTGCAGTATGACAGTGAGGAGTAATGATATCATATGTGTAAACCTAACCTAGTTCCTGAAACATAACAGCAATTAGTATGAATATTATATTTATTATACTATATATTAACTTATATGTATTATGTATTAATACTATTATACTCACTTTCCACATTGGGTTAGTTATAGAAAACTAACTCAGTCTATTCAAAGGGATAGAGAAAAAAGGTTCAAAACTACCTGTAATGTAAGGGGTTATTAATTATGCTTTTTTAGATACACCAGGAACTAACAGGTTAATGTGACTTTCTAACCTAAAATTCTCCCAGCCTTATACACACACACACACATACATTCTCTGTTGTATACACACACACACAAAATTATTCAGATATGAAAATTACATCATAAGTCTTAAAGCTTTGTTAGCTTCTCTACCCATCAGTGTATCCAGTTAAATTATCTAGAAATTCTGCTTTTGAAACCTTAGAAGAATGTATTTAACATATTGCCTCCCTTAAATAATGAAGGCTATTGTCATCCACAGAAGGAACACTGTGATCTGTTGAAAGAACAGAAATTTTGGAATCAGAGAGATTTCAGTTTGAATTCCTGCCCTGCCATTTGAAAGCTATGTGACCTACTGCAGATTGATTCACTTCTTTAGGATTTGGCTGTGTTATCTGCCAAATGAGATTTAAAACTTACCTTGTGAATGGTAAATAGGGTGATTATAAAAATTAAATGAAACCATCTGCCTAAAATGTCCAATTAATGTTAGTTCCTTCTCCTTTCTTTCTATCAACACTGTACATGGTGTTAATGGCGGTTAATACCTTTCTCTGGTATAATTTGAGGGCTTTACAAGTAAGTCTGCCTGGGCACTTCTCTAGGCAAAATGCAAGTTAGATGAAGCACAATACCTACACTCCTCATGACTCTTCATTTTAACTCTTTATTTCTGTCCATTGGGAATAAGAACTTAGGTTATGTACTGACCGCTGTTCTGGTTGGGAAGAGTGATATGATTCACGTTTATTCTCTGTGACTTGTCCTCATGAGTCATTTACAAAATCCTTGAATTTAAGCAACCATTTTCTGAGTTAGAATTCTCATTTGACACCAGTATAAAATAAATTGTCAACTAAGGAGATAAAAATTAGCCTCCAGCTCTACTTTCACTAATATGAAATAGATGTATTTTTCAATTAAATGTGAATGTTCAATGTTTCTCTCTTCCCAAACTAGTTAAATTTAATTGTTAAGATGATAGTGTGACAATAAACAAGATGACTTCATGAAGGAAGTACTGTTTATGGGAAGCAGAGATTAATAAGACCCAAAACAGGAAGCATATATATAATCAATTTTGACAGCTAGGAAGATAACAATTTTAAATGCTTTGAGATAATCTATAATTAAAATTTATCTCTGATTTCCCAATTTAATTTTTTTACAATTGCTTCTTCATAGTCTCTGTTATCATAGTGGATATAAAATGTTGCTTTTAAAAATCACAGATAAGTCTGTAAATCTTAAATATAACCAATAGGAAATATTTAAGAAGATGGGTGATTTTTTTTCTAACAATTTTCTTTAATGAAGCAATGGATTTCTGGGGGTTACAAAATCTGGTTTAACTTAAATTGCTATTCATTTCATGGTATTTAATTCCATAGTCTCAATGGGGACATTGGAGGCTCAGTCCCAGTTCAGCCTGTAATATAAGTCTTTACGTCATTTCCTTTTAATGACTCACAATTAAATGAACCTATAAACACAATGCAGCTAGTTATATTAACTCTCCTTGGTTCTGAATATCATTTCTGCTTCAGTTATCCAACTGTGAGGCATTTATTTTTGAATTGCAATCAGTAAAGATATGTTAGTTCACTATTATTTTCCAGATCCAATACCTTAAACAGTATATTTAAGGAAATGAAAGTCACTCAGTTGTGTCCGACTCTTTGCGACCCCATGGTCTATACAGTCCATGGAATTCTCTAGTCCAGAATACTGGAATGGGTAGCCTTTCCCTTCTCCAGAGGATCTTCCCACCCCAGGGATTGAACACAGGTCTCGACATTGCAGGTAGATTCTTTACCAGCCGAGCCACAAGGGAAGTCCATTTAAGGTAATAAGTTCAGTAAAATGCCATTTATTCTGTATTTACTATATGATAAGACTTGTGATAGGTACAACACATATATCAACTTTAAATTTCTTTTAAAGTCCACAGGGGAATGGTCACTAATTCTCTTTTCATGGAAACTGTGCCTGAGAGAGTAAATAACTTATTTGCCAGGTTTAAAACCAGAATTCTCTGATTGCAGTCTCTTTCCACCATTCCCTATTACTTCCTCCTAATATTAAAACTGGTGAAATTCAATTCAACAGACAAATGTTAAGTTCCTACTATGTGCCAAATAACCACGATGTGTTATATGAAAGAAGCAAAGATGAATAAGACTGTGCCTTTTGGCAGCCATGAACCTCAACAGTGTCACCTCCACTGTTTGATAGACTTAGAGTGGCTTCTCCTTGACTTTTATTCAAAGTCCTAATTCATCAGCTCTAATCAAGGTCATCTACCGACTCTTTCCCATACTCCACCTTCTCTTTTCAGTCTCCCTTCACTTGACTCTCCAACACAATTGTACTATTAGCAGTGCAATTTCCATATAGGCCTCTACAGTACTCTTCCATATTTACTCTTTCTATTTAGAATCTCTCTGTTCTCAAGCTTGCATTTAACTACCAATATTTGTCCATCCTTCGTCCAAGATCTACTGCCACCAAATAGATGTCCTATCTATACCTTTATTCTGTGAGTTTTCATCAAGTATGCATGTACTTTACATTGTATTTTTCTGCTACTTTGTGCAAAGCCTTTTCCATGTATATGGAATAAGACCATTAAGAGCAAGTTCCATGTCATTTTGGATCTTCCATTCCTGCCATCAAGTACTACCCACTTACAGCGCTCTCCAATAGAACTTCTGTGGTGATGGAGACATTTTCTGTCTGCACTGTTCTGTAAGATAGGTACTTGCCACTATTGAGCAATTGATATGTGACTACTGTGACTGAAAAAGAGAACTTAATTTTACCTATTTTTAATTTAAATAGTCACATGTGATTGTCCTATTGAACCATGCAGTTAAAGTGTCGCACAAAATGTGAGAGGTGAACAAACTATTGAATTACCTAAATGAACTTATAACAGTAGAGAAAATTTGTTAAACCATCCAATTGATAACAACAAAATATCAATGTATTTGAAGCAGTGCTCTGGATTTTATGTGAAAACATTTACTCTTTCATTGCTATTAAGTTTCACTGTATCGTCATAAAATAGATGTATTATAAAGAGCAAACGATAAACTCTTGGAAACTCTTCTAAATTTCTAAATATAAAACTTAAAGTTCAGTTTCTCTAATGACCAAAGTAAACATTTTCAACTCTTTTCTCATAGTAAATTCTTCTACAAAAGTTGAGCTAAAAGACATTTTAATATTGTATGAGTCATATGTTAAAAATTACTAAACTCTAAATGATTTCATTTAGAGTTTAGGTAAGATTAGCCTTACCCAAATTGGTAAGGCTGTAAATTCAAAATTCATTTAGAGCTCACCTTTTAAATGATAGAAAATTATCATTTTTTCCAATTAACAAGGAAAATTATGATGTCTAGATTTTTAACTTACAAGTCATTAAACAATCATCAACCTTGTGAAGCATCCACTATGTACAGTTAATGGAGATGAAAAAGGGAAAATTATTTAAACTTCATAAAAAGAATTTTATATAATGATTTATACTGTATGCAATGAAGCTTTCTATAGAAAGACAACATTGACTCTACTTTTGATGTGATGGAATCTTTCCTTAATTTAATAGCACTGGCTCACTGAACTGGAAATTTTAGCAATGGTCTTTGCCGCTGCCATTCATGACTATGAGCATACAGGGACTACAAACAATTTTCACATTCAGACAAGGTAAGGTAAAGGATTAACTTTTCTAAGTTAAAATTTGACATTTGTTTTTCTGAGTATTACTTATTCTTTAAGAGGATTTCAAAATAATAATGAAGATGTCTAAAAAAATGAATTTAATAGATTTTAGCAAAATGCCTTCAGCTGCAAACACTTCGGTCAGTTCCTATTTATCCAGAATCTTTTATCTTTTTGTGGCATATTTAGCAATTTAAAGAACATAAAAATGTATAAGATCGTTTTTCTGTGCCCAGAACTTATATTAAACTGTCACACAAGTCAGACATTTATTCACTGGAGCAAATCTTGCATCATTTGTTGATGGCAGTTTGTCAGTTTCATGTCAAGGCATCAGTTCAGTGTCATTATGTATTTGAAAGAATGAAAATTTATTTTTGAAAAAAAAAATCTAAAAATAAAACAAATCTTATTTCCAGGTTAATAAGCAATGTTAAAACAATTAGAAAATTGGATTTTTAATTGTGGTAATAATGGTAGTTATTAGAATCAAAATATCAGAGTAGAGGTGCATTAGTTGGTTAAGGCTGTCACACAATACTACAGTTTGGGTGGTTTAAATAACAGACATTTTCTCAAAGTCCTAAAGACTGAACATGCAAAATCAAAGTGTAAGCAAGTTTGATTTCTTCCGAGGCCTCTCCCCTAGGCTTCCAGATGGCTGACTTCTTGCTGTGTCCTCAGTGACCTTTTTCCTTGCTTGAGCATACCTTGGAGTCTCTTCCTGGTCTTACAAGGACATCAGTCATATTGGATTAGGGCCCCACCTTATGACCTTTTTTAACATTAGTTATGTCTTTAAAGGCCTTATCTTCAAATGCAGTCACATTCTAAGGTACTGGCGTTAGGATTATAAACATAATTTGGGGGAACTCATTCAGTCCTTAATAGAAAGGGGCTTTAAGCTCTTTCTGGTTGCAAAGAGATCTCATTGCTCGAGAGGCAGGATTTGGTCCAGGACCATCAGGATCCGATTTACTTGTATACACGGGATCCTGAATTTCTATGTCTTCCACTGGTCACAGATGCTTAAGATGGAGATGTAAGTTAAGAGACTGATTTCACTCTGGAACTACTGTAGATCTCTCTTCTTGTTGAGGGAAAACTAAGCTGAATTATTTTTTGTTGTTTATTTTTAGCTCCTAGAGTAGATTTAGATTTACATAAAAATTTAACAGAAAGTACAGAGCTCCCAAGTACTCCTTCCCCAACCCCACAGTTTCACCTGTTTTTAACATCCTACCTCAGGTGTGGTACAGTTGTTACAACTGATGAACCAATATTGATACATTATTATTATCTAAAATCTATAGCCTACATTTGGAGAAGGAAATGGCAACTCACTCCAGTATTCTTGCCTGGAGAATCCCATGGACAGAAGAGCCTTGACGGGCTGCTGTCCATGGAGTCACACAGAGTTGGACACGACTGAAGCAACTTAGCATGCATGCATAGCCTACATTACAGTTTACTGCTTGTGTTATCCATTTTATGAGCTTTACAAATGTAGAATGCCAAGTATCTACTATTACAGTATCATCCATAAGAGTTTCACTGCCCTAAAAGTCCTCTGTGCTTCATCTTTTCATTCCAGCCTCCCTCCTTCCTGCTTTAACCACTGCAATCCCTGATCTTGTTAAGGTCTCCAGTTTTGTCTTCTCCAAAATGTCATATAGTTGAAATAATACAGTATAAAGCCTTTTCAAACTGGTTTCTTCTACTTAACAATATGCATTTAAGGTTCCTCTATGTCTTTTCATGAGTTGATAGCTCATTTCTTTTTATTACTGAATAATATTCCAGTGTGTGGATGTCCCAGAGTTCACTTATTCAACTACTGAAGGATATCTTGGTTTCCTCTAAATTTTAGAGTTTGTGTAAATGTTCATGTGCAGATTTTTGTGTGGCCTTTTTTTGTGCAGTTTTTTAACAGCAATATTTTTAAAACTGACTTCCTAGCTATAGGAATTTGTTGTTTTTATGTGGGGAGCATAGAAACATTAAAATACTTGGCATTTTAGAGCTTCAAGGGATACTACAGTGACTGAGATCCACATTCTATAACCTCTGGTCTAATCCCCACAGTCTAAGAAAAGAAAACAAAGATCTCAATAGAGGAAATTACCTAACTATATGCACATAACCACCTGATGGCAGTAGCAGGGTTGAGAAACTGAGATGAGGGACACTTGCTCTCAATCCAGTCTACTTAATGTAACTCTGCTCCCATGGCCAAAGACAGACATATAACAGTCATAACAGTCTTTTATGTTAAAGGCTATAAAACAGTCTTTTATAGCCTTCAATGGATGGACTTGAAAATTATGGCCCCTTGACAGAGACAGAATAGTTTGAATTCAGACAATGAAATGTTGGAGAAAGCATTCTGTCTATCCTTACAGTCTCCCAGATTAAAAGAGCATAAGTGACCAGGAAGACCTTGAAGTCTGGTTGTGCAGCAAGAATATTACTAACCACACATTTATAGCATATAGAGATGTCTTGTTTTCATTTGTGTTAAACATCAAAGGAAAGGGAAACTATGCAGATCATTTTTGCTTAGCAAAGGCTCTTCTACATCCACTAAATTCATAAGTGGGATTTTAAAGACAGCTCATTATTGAGCTGGGCCCTGAGTATGGTCACAGTTTTGGGAATTAGAGAAGGGAGCAAGTGATTTGCTTCCAAAAAAACATTTCTTTACTTTGCAAAGTAAAGGCAATGGACTGGCCTCCAGCAGCAGTATAAATTATCATTCCTAGCTTTCTCCTTTTATCACTGATTTACAACTGGATGAAGATTCACAACTTACTTTAGACAGCAGAGAAGAAAAGTAGATGATGAAAAAGAAGGAGGAGGAAAAAGAGAAGGAGAAAGAGGAGAGGGAGGAGGAAGATGAAGCGGAATATACTTTTTACCATTTTATATTAAGAAGCTTTGTATAAAAAGTGAGGGAAAGGTCTAGTATTTTATTTATTTTCTTATAAATTTTCTATTAGGATCAATTATTTAATGGATTAATTCTACAAGAACTTGAGCATTTTATGAACAAAAAGTTTGCAGTGATCACAGATACAACAATATGATGTGCTTTTAGAAGCTCTATTGGCTTCATATTTTGTCCAAATATTGTCCAATATTGGTCTTATGTTACTGATATTAATAATTTCTATTTTGTATTATTCTTTGTTATTTGTATTTAGAGTTGCTTTTCTAATATGGAAACCTATTTACTAGATAATGCAAAATGTCTGAAAAATAATTTAAAACATGGTGCAAGGTTAGATTTGAGTTCAACACAGACATTATAAGCCATAGAAATCCTTGAAAGTGTAAATAAATAGAGATAATTTCCTCTTTGTGAAAAGCAAATGCTAAGCGACATGTTACCATGGACACTGAGTATTGCTTAGAATTTGTTCTTTCCATAGCAGTCATAGATTATCTCAAACATTAAAACCATTCTGTATTCTCAGCATCTTGTTGGATTTATGAGACAAAATCACATAGACTTTGCTGTAATTAAATCTGATTAAAAAACACATCTTTGCTTGTTGCTGAAAGGAAGAAATAGTGATGCTTAGATCCCTATCATACAATAAACTTGACAAAATGACCATGGCTAAATCTGAGATTATATGACACAAAATATGTGATTTGCAAATCACAGTTCTACCCATGATCTCAGCAAATTTCTGAAGATACTTGCACAAAATATATTTAATTTTCTCTCAAAAGGATTGCATATATGTGTTCCTAGTTTAGTTTTCTGTATATTGAGCTATGATTATCGATAATAAAATTTAAAAGGAAATGACCTATTAGGCACTAGAATAGTTACTTCCTCTTTTGTTTCCAGAACTATTATAAAAGTGGAGTAACATATGCAGATAGCTAGGGGCATATATCACCTCCCCACAATAGATTTCCTATTAAATTTGATCTTTAACAAAGAAGCAAATGCAATACAATGGAACAAAGACAGTCTCTTCAACAAATGGTGCTGGAACAACTAGAGAGCCACGTTAAAAAAAAAAAATCCAGACACAAACCTTCATTAATTTAAGATGAATAATAGACCTAAATGTAAAATGAAAAACTCTAAAACTCCTAGAAAATGACATAGGAGAAAATCTAGATGATCTTAGGTATAGCAAGAGAGTTACAAGATTAGCCAAAGAGTAGGAGAAAATGTTTTCAAAAGGTGCATATGATAAAAGATTATTGTACAAAACATATAAAAAACACTTAAAACTCAACAATAAGAAAACAAACAGCCTGGTTTTAAAAATGCTCCTTAACAGACACTTCACCAAAGAAGACACACAGATGATATTAGCTTATGAAAAGATTCTCCATATTATATGTCATCAGGGATATTCAAATTAAACAATGAGATATCACTATGCATCTATTAGAAAGGCTAAAATCCAGAACATTGACAGCACCAAACACTAGCGAAGATGTGAATCAACAGGAACTCTCAGGCGTCACTGATGGGAATGCAAAATGATACAACCATACCGGAAGACAGTTTGGTAGTTTCTTATGAAACTAAATATATTCTCACCATATGAGCTGATAATTACTCTCCTTGGCATTTACCCAAAGGAGCTGAAAACTTATGTACACATGAAAACCTGCACATGGATATTTATAGCAGCTTTATTCATAATTGCCAAAACTTGAAAGCTACTAACATGCCATTTAGCAGGTGAGTGGATAAATAAACTGTGATACACCTAAATAATGTAATATTATTTAGTGCTCAGAAGAATTGAGCTATCAAGCCATGAAAAGATATGAAGGTAACTTACATGCACACTAAAAGGTACAAGCATCCAATCTGAAAAGGCTACATAGAGTCATATGACATTCTAGAAAAGGCAAAACTGTGAAGAAAATAAAAAGACGAGTGGTTGCCAGGTATTAAGGGGATGGGAAGGGAAGTCTGAATTGGCAGCTCACAAAGGATTTCTAGGGCAGTGAAAATACTCAGTATAATACGTTAATGGTAGATACATGTCATTTTACATTAGTCCAATCCCATAAAATTTACACCACTAAGAGTAAACCCTTAATGTAAACTATGGTCTCTGATAACAATGTTTATGTAGGTTCATCAGTTCTAATAAATGTACCTCTGTGGTTGGGAATGTTAATAATGGGGGAGGCTATGCATGTGTGGGACCAAGGGATATATGCCAACTCTTTGTACGTTCTGCTCAATTTTGTTGTAAACCTAAAATTGCTCTAAAAGTCTGTTTTTTAAAATTGTTATACAGTGTAAAACAAAAAGGAAACTAAGTACCTCTGTAAATTTAGGTGTTCAGTTATTGGATTTTTACTGATATTATTATGCCTTATGACTTGAGTATTGTTAATAGATACTCATGAGGTCTGAAGAAATCCTCTAGTAGGCATTTGGTTTTTATTTCTTAGGTCAGATGTTGCCATTTTGTATAATGATCGCTCTGTCCTTGAAAATCATCATGTGAGTGCAGCTTATCGCCTTATGCAAGAAGAAGAAATGAATGTCCTGATAAATTTATCCAAAGATGACTGGAGGTGAGTTTCAGAGGAAATATAGAGGAAATTTAATTTCAGGAAAATGTTATGTGATTTAACATGAAGGAAACAGATGAAAGGCAATCCTTTAATCACAAAACAAACTAAATTCCCCTTGACTGGAAGATTAGTACTGGAAGACTATTCAGGAACAAGGCTCTGTAGATGGAGCTGAACTATTTCAAGGCCAATTCAACATCTATATGCATCATAACCAATCCAAAAGACCACGTATCACATAACACCTTAAGATACATAATTACATACTCCTTGAAATGGTGCTAAAGTGCTTAGTCACTCAGTCGTGTCCAGCTCTTTATGACCACATGAACTGTAGACCTCCAGGCTCCTCTGTCCATGGACTTCTCCAAGCAATAATTGTGGAGTGGGTAGCCATTCTCTTCTTTAGTGGATCTTTCTGATCCAGGGGTTGAACCTGTGTCTCCTGCATCTCCTGCATTGCAGGCTGATTCTTTACCATCTGAGCCACCAGGAAAGCCCTCCTTGGAAGGGAGTTCTGCTCAATTGTACCGATATGTGGTCTTACATTTATTCAGAATTTTTGTGTCTGATTCCTTCATATATTACTTTTCTGTACATGGATATGAGCTTTTCCAAAAAACAAAAACTCACCATTTGGGGAAAAAACTACAAGTATGCTAAAATGACCTAGATGCAGAGGGTAATCTTAAATATTGCTCCAAACCATCTGTATTCTTAAAAAAAAATTTACGTGAAAAGGTATTGCTTATTGCCATGCAGGAGAAAATAATAAGATATACCCCTCCCACTTAGCATACATTTCCTCTTTTTCTCTTGATCCTCTCTGGTCATCATTGTCCCCTTCATTTACTATAGGATTGCCAGATACATCAAATAAAAATAAAGGACATACAATTAAGTGTAAATTTCAGATAAACATAGAGATTTTTTAGCGTAAGTACATCCGTAGTTAGCTCTATGGTGGGGTTAATGGCGACCTCCTCTAAGAGGGCTTATGCCGTACCCAAGCCTGCTGCACCCAGAGCCCCTGTCCCTGTGGCAATCCACTGCTGACCTGTACCTCCACAGGAGATGATCAAACAGTTCTGTCTCAGTCTTTGTGGGGCCCCTGGGTCCTGCTGCACACAAGGTTTGTTTGAGCCCTCTGAACGTCCCTGGCAGGAACGGGGTTTGATTCTAAACTTGAATTCCCCTTCCTAACATCTTGCTGGGGCTTCTCCTTTGTCCTTGGACGTGGGGTATCTCCTCACAGCCACTCCAGCACCTACCATCTTACTGGGGTTTCTCTGACCTTGGACGTGGGGTATCTCCTCATGACTGGTTCGGCGAAGTACAGCCACCGCTCCTGATCTTGGACATGGGGTATCTCCTCTCCACACAAAACTGTGATCAACAGACTGAAAACATGCTCCTTAAGTTCCTTGGCTACATCCTTCAGGTTGCCCAGGACTAATTCCAGATCCTCCATGATGATCTTGATCTGTTCCTTCACCTTGGTTTTTTTGGGGTTCCAACAATATTAGAGGGCCTACAAAATCACTGCAGATGGTGATTGTAGCCATGAAATTAGAAGGCGCTTGCTCCTTGGAAGAAAAGTTATGACCAACCTAGACAGCATATTAAAAAGCAGAGACACTACTTTGCCAACAAAGGTCTGTCTAGTCAAGGCTATGGTTTTTCCAGTGGTCATGTATGCATGTGAAAGTTGGACTATAAAGAAAGCTGAGCACTGAAGAATTGATACTTTTGAACTGTTGTGTTGGAGAAGACTCTTGAGAGTCCCTTGGACTGCAAGGAGACCCAACCAGTCCATCCCAAAGGAGATCAGTCCTGAATATTCATTGGAAGGACTGATGCTGAAGCTGAAACTCTAATACTTTGGCCACCTGATGCTAAGAGCTAACTCATTGGAAAAGACCCTGATGCTGGGAAAGATTGAAGGCAAGGAGAAGGGGACGACAGAGGATGAGATGGTTGGATGGCATCACCGGCTCAATGGACATGAGTTTGAGTAAACTCCCGGAGTTGGTGATGGACAGGGAGGCCTGGCTTCCTGCAGTCCATGGAGTCGCAAAAAGTTGGCCATGACTGAGTGATTGAACTGAACTGACATCCCTCGTATTCTGTGACCTACTTATATTTTTTAAAAAGCCTTTATCTTTAACAAAGATCTCATTAAATCAGTTAACATGCTGAAAACAATCCAATTTCTGATGCAAACATCAAAGTTTTGTTTGTTTTATAATTTAAATCAAGCTAAAAGGAAATGTCCAAACAAGTAACCTGGGATTAAGATCTGCCTTAAAATAAAGAAATAAGAGGTTAATTTAGAGTTTAAAAGAGGCCCTAATTTCCCGTCGTTATTTTTTTCAAATATTCAAACTTTCTGGTATTTCAAGGCCAGAAAAAATATGGGCTCACTTTTACAGACATAGAAAAAGCTCTAATGTGGGAGGAAAGAGGCATTTTGTTTTGGGAACCCACTTCAGGTCTTACATTTCATTCCACAGGAAACATAGCCCAGTTGGGTCACCAACCTAGGAAGGATCTAATCATAAAAGGCACCACTGTTGGGTATGTGGAAAATAGAAGGGTAAGGGTAGAATCAGGTGCCGAGTTGGTTCCTAAGGTCCCAGAGATTGACTATTTCCATCTAGAATATTAATTTATTTCTTCATCAGTGATTATCCTTCCCAGGGGTTATATTTGCATTATTAATTTTTGTTATTCCTTTGAATTAACCCTCTTCTTCTCTAAGTTGATTCTGTTGCTGTTTCAGTGTGATATTTTTCTGTTACACTCTTTTCTTTCACATCTTTATTATTTATTCTAATAGTTTGGTCCTGTAATATTTTATATTTTTGTACAGTAGCTTACTGTACAAAACAAGTAGCTTACTGTACAAAACATCCTAATTGAATGGTTTTATAATTTTTTTTTTTTAGCCATGCCACACAGCTTATGGGATCATAATTCCCCCACGAGGGGTTGAACCTGTGACCCTGGCACGCTTGTACCAAGTCCTAACAACTGGACTGCCAGGAAATACCCAAATTTGTTTAACAAATACCATAATATTGTTACTGGGTCCAAGCTTGCTCTGTTTGCTGCACAACAGGCCAGTGAATCCTAGAGACGAGGTGTTGAGGCAAGGAAGAGACTTTAATCGGGGAGCAGTCAGACAGAGAAGATGGCAGGCTAGCACCTCAAAATAGCCATCTTATTGGTGTCTGGATGCCAGGGTTTTTTTATAGATTAAAGGTGAGGGGAGGTGAGAAATCAAAGGGAAAAGGCTATTAATGTTGCAAACATCTCCTAGAATGGCAAACCTCAGGCAGGGAATGTGTTCATTTCTTCCTTCCTGCCATCCACAGCTGGACAGGGTTGTGAACAGAGGCACTTGAGTTTAACAGTCAGGCAGAGGAGCAAGATTCTCTGAGGCAAACCACTCTGTATGAATATAATAACAAAAGCAACAAAAAGCAAATCAAAGAGACAGTTCCAACATGGAGTCAGAATTGGCTTCCTCCCTGAAGCAATATCACATGATTTATGAGTTGACTTATATATGATTGATGATACGGTAGAATTTAACAAATCCAACACTGTTTCCAAAAGCTATAAAAATGCATTTGCGAGTATAACCTTAATCCTATTTCACCAAGAATTAAAATATGGATAGCTTTTTAAAGACTTGTAGGTTTTCTGTTTGCATATCTATTTCTTCAAGTAACTTTAGTAACCATAAATGCAGCGATTTTTAAATTTTGGCAAGAAAAACTTATAAAGAATACATTTCCTTTGTGTACTAGTTTATTGATATATTATTAGTTGATTATTGATTACACCTAGAATTTACTGATTACTTTTACAAAACAGAATTCAACTGAGTAAATTTTAAAGATCTTACTGACTTTATCCAACAATTCATGAATTGGGCAAAATCCCATCTAGCAGATAAAAAGGAGCTCCTAATAACTACAAAATGGCAGAATTTTGTAAGTAGAAACAGGCAAGACTTGAAAGTTATTCTAGCAAGGATCTGATTGTTTCAGGCAAAGTCAGCTTTTGTGGGGGTATAATAGGAGAAGGCAATGGCACCCCACTCCAGTACTCTTGCCTGGAAAATCCCGTGGATGGAGGACCCTGATAGGCTGCAGTCCATGGGGTCACTAAGAGTCAGGCAAGACTGAGTGACTTCACTTTCACTTTTCACTTTCATGCATTGGAGAAGGAAATGGCAACTCACTCCAGTGTTCTTGCCTGGAGAATCCCAGGGACGGGGGAGCCTGGTGAGCTGCCGTCTATGGGGTCGCACAGAGTCGGACACGACTGAAGCGACTTAGCAGCAGCAGCAGCAATAGGGGT
>NW_011494518.1:602000-646094 GCF_000754665.1 Bison bison bison
ATCCCAGGGACGGGGGAGCCTGGTGAGCTGCCGTCTATGGGGTCGCACAGAGTCGGACACGACTGAAGCGACTTAGCAGCAGCAGCAGCAATAGGGGTCTGTCAGGCAGATTTCCTCCCTAGTGCTGACCAGATAATTGATTGGTTTAAGTTTTCACTCCTGGGGGAGGTTAAAACTATAAATTAGGTATTAAATCTTGGTTTGATGTGGGTTTAGCACAAATACTGCACTTTGGGTCTGTGTTTCTTTTTTCACATTACATCTGCAAACTATAATGTATTTATTAAGTCTTACAGATTTCATAAAGCTTTGCTCTCATTTTTCCTACTTAACATGAAGGTTTTGGTACAGTGGGTATTGTAGCATGGATATCTCATAATTTAGAAGAAAAAATGTAACTGAGAATAATTGTATTAACTTCTTTGATATCTGCCATTCCCTTAATATTTGGGTAAAAGTATATTCTAAGCAGGCTATCCAGTATCATGAACAGTAAGTAATCAGAGTATTGTTTTCTCATTGCTGCCATCCTAAAAACCCAGATGAATTGAGCACCCATAATTTTCAGCAAGAATCTCCAATCTGTGTTGTTTTTCAAACAAATCATTCAATCATACCAACTTTAGGTAAAACATCTTTGACACAAGATCATAATTCAAGTTTGCCATACACTTGTAATATAGCTTACTCTACTGGCCACAGAATAAAAATAAAATATGATTTCCAGCATAAGTGACTTGTTTACCCATCTGTACTGAGCAAGCAATGAGTTGTAGAACATGCAAGGCTTTGCTGGGGTTACTCATCTCCTGCTTAGTGTGAGAATGATTTATTCATGCATAGGCTTTGTGATATGGTCACCATGTTTACAGTGTCTTGGTTATGATTTCAACAGTACCAAGAGCTCTGTCTATGATATGTAGGCTCAAGGTCCCCAGAGCTTAAACAGAGAATTCCCAGTCACTGATAGTCTTGATTTCCTGGAGGTCTTATGATAGAAACTTGGTACAATGCAGTGGTCCAACTGCCAGCTTTGGTAGTACTCCTCTTGCGGTTGAGTCTTATCTCTGCTATATACTAGCTGTGTGACTGGGCAAACAACCCAGTCCTCTTGGATTGGAAATAATAGTGCCCCTCACATAGAAAGCACTTAAAACACTGTCTGGATGGAATAAATATTGAATAATGGTGCTAGTTTTACTAATAGTAAATTCTTCCTTTAGAGTGGTTTTTCTCTAAAATTGGTTAGGATCCTTTCTGATATTAATTATTTCTAAAAGTAATATTTAGAAAGTATGAGTGGGGAAGGGTTGTGTGTATGGGAGGGAAAGCATGCAGGTCTTTAAAAGGAGATGTTACATAGCATCATTCACAGATTGCTCTCCTGGCGACGTTCTAAAGCCAAACTTCTATAAGCTCTTTGATATTTAAAAATGTAGCATCTTTTCTGCTCATAGCATTAGAAAAAATAAAATGTAATTCTTTTTTTTAAATTTTATTTTATTTTTAAACTTTACAATATTGGATTGCTTTTGCCAAATATCGAAATGAATCCGCCACAGGTATACATGTGTTCCCCATCCTGAACCCTCCTCCCTCCTCTCTCCCCATACCCTCCCTCTGGGTCGTCCCAGTGCACCAGCCCCAAGCATCCAGTATCGTGCATCAAACCTGGACTGGCAACTTGTTTCATACATGATATTATACATGTTTCAATGCCATTCTCCCAAATCTTCCCACCCTCTCCCTCTCCCACAGAGTCCATAAGACTCTTAATATTAAATGTTTCACTTGAGAACAAAGAAAAAAGGCCAAACTTTTCTGCTTTTGATGACTCCACAGGGATCTTCGGAACCTAGTGATTGAAATGGTGTTGTCTACAGACATGTCGGGTCACTTCCAGCAAATTAAAAATATAAGAAATAGTTTGCAGCAACCTGAAGGGTAGGTTATAATTTTGTTTTCATATTAAAGATCTGTGGGCTTGGACTTGGAAAAGACTGTGGTTGGTTATTTTGTGCTGATGATGTGAGCATGCCCTTGTTTTGACAGGCTTGACAAAGCCAAAACCATGTCCCTGATTCTCCATGCAGCAGACATCAGTCACCCAGCCAAATCCTGGAAGCTGCACCATCGATGGACCATGGCCCTAATGGAGGAGTTTTTCCTACAGGTGCCTCTTTCACATTGTCTGGGCAAATGCTTTTGGCAATAGCGGCTGTGCATATTAACATACATCTTATCTGTACAGAAGCCAGACCTTGTGATGTGACATTACCAACTGGCCACACCACATTCTTGGGACTTCAGGCAGAATTTATTAATCTCTCAGATAAACGTATTAAATAACCCTATGTAGTATTATACATGTTTTAAAGAGGGTCAAGTCTTGGATCTTAGATGCCAAGCTAAGAGAGAAGGAAATGAAC
Organism: Bison bison bison; assembly: GCF_000754665.1. Lineage (NCBI taxonomy): Eukaryota > Metazoa > Chordata > Mammalia > Artiodactyla > Bovidae > Bison > Bison bison. The sequence continues at coordinate 604,430 of NW_011494518.1, forward strand.
AGATTAGAGTTGTTATCAAAAGGTAAAATGCTAGGGTTAGGGTTTTCAAAGACAGAAAATAGCTTTCATCATAAAAAGGGAAAGGGAGGATGTGTAACACTTCTGCATACATCTTTTTGTTTGGAATTTATTTACACATGCATAGCTTCAAGGATGGCTGAGAAATATAGTTTTTAGCTGGATGAACATGTACCTAACTGCAAGAAGCTATTGTTATGTGCAAAAGCAAGCCTGGATATTGTCAACAAAAAATTAATCAATAGCCAATATAAGAAAGAAGTGGAAAATTTTATTTGAGTCAAACTGAGAATTATAATCTAGGAAAGTCTCTCAGAGAGTTCTGAGAACTGTTCTGAAGAGGTAAAGGGGGAGGACAGTATATATGTGATTTTGGCAAGAGGGGTGCGTGTAATCAGGTACATGTCTCCACAGAAAGTTGCTGCTAGTCACTAGGAACAGACATCTTGGTTATGCTTTTCTAAGTATGGAAAGATACAAGAATCCAGGTTCATAAGAAATTTCTACTGAAAATATTTAACTGTCTAAGGGCCAGTTCTATCCGTTTCCCTAGAACAAAGTGCCTCATTCTCCTCTTCACTCTGAATTCCTTTTAGTGTGTGTTATAAATCAGCAACCACAGTGGCTAATGACTTCTTGTAGAACTGGATGGTGGGCAGTATTCTTTATTTTACAATCTCTTCCCTTTGTTGTTGTTGTTGCTGCTGCTGCTGCTAAGTCGCTTCAGTCATGTCCGACTCTGTGCGACCCCATAGGTGGCAGCCCACCAGGCTCCCCGGTCCCTGGGATTCTCCAGGCAAGAACACTGGAGTGGGTTGCCATTTCCTTCTCCAATGCATGAAAGTGAAAAGTGAAAGTGAAGTCGCTCAGTTGTGTCCGACCCTCAGCGACCCCATGGACTACAGCCTTCCAGGCTCCTCCATCCACGGGATTTTCCAGGCAAGAGTACTGGAGTGGTGTGCCATTGCCTTCTCCACCCTTCCCTTTAGGTCCTAATTTTGACTAAGATTTAGGAGACATTTCATGACCAGTTTGTCCCATGGTGCTAGGAATGCTCATTCCCATGTCAGGCAAGTGTTTCATTGATAACCCACTCAATATACTATTCCTGGACTGTACTCATTAACAGTGGCCAAAAACTTCTGGAACACTTGTCATACTATTCTGTTATAGTTCAGGAAAGGATTTCATCTTGTTGCTTCTTCCAATACCTAGAGTTACACTTTTATAATCGTTGATCCTATAGAACTGAGTATTTGATCAGTTGTTACAAGCTGCCTAATCATTAATTTTATTTGAGTCTCAGCCACACATTTGGTAACACAAGCAACAATAATCATGAAAAATCAGCAGAATACAAATGATAGACCTAGTAACATTAATAAGTTTATGTGAGTACTTAAGAACTTCCGTTAGGTATGGTCCATATCTCCCCAGGTCACCTGACCAGTCTGTTGTGCACCAATCACTGTCTTTAAGGGAAATGATGTATTGGCATTGTACATAAAGTTCATCAAAGACGGCTGCACATACAAAGCAAGCAGTGGGTCATCTTGACTCCTTGTGACGTTGAAAAAGTTATGTTATTTTCTGAGGAGGGACATGGCTGGTGCCAGAAGGAGAAAAATTCATCTTTATGATTAAGCAGGTATTTCTGCCCCTGGCGAGGTTTGGTTAATGCCTAATGCATGTGTACAATGGACACTTGAGGGGAGGGAAAAGGCCCAAATGGGCAGCAAGAAATTATGTTTAAATTTTCCTTGTATTGCCTTGAAATGTGAATTTTCACTTCATCAACATGGAGAATGACCAGCGTTCTCTACAACATGCATACGTGTTCTTTCCTCTATGGCGTCCCTCTTCTGTCTCTACTCCCACTTGGGGTTCTAGAGTATAATGCGTCAGGTAACTCAGGAACTTTCTACACTTACAATTATAATTTTATTATAAAGAATACAACTCAGAACAGCCAAATAAAGATGCATAAAGGGCAAGGTTTGGAAGGGCCCCAGACATGGGACTTCCATGCTCTCTCCCCATAGAGACAGGGTATGCCACCTTCCTGGTACAGTGTGATCACCAGCCAACATGTGCTGCTCAGCTTTGGGGTCAGGAGTTTTTATGGGGGGCTCATTTCATAGACATGATTGATTAAATCATTGGCCAATATAAGGGAAGTCAATCTCCAGCCCTCCTTTCATACCAGGAGAGCAGGCTGCCCCAGTATTCCAGGCCTCTAATCCTGTGGTTATTCTCTCTGGTGACCAGCTCCATCCTGAAGCAATCTATGGGGTCTCGACCATGACTCAGACAATTGTTTTATTTTTATTTATTTATTTGACTGGGCCAAGTCTTCGTTGCAGCATGTGGGATCTCCCTTGTGTCACGTGGAATCTTTTGTAGTGGTGCGTGGACTCCAGTTGTGATGCATGTAGAAGGGCCCATTTTTCAGAAGGAATGAAGGAGAGTAATTAGATGAGCTAACTCCCTTAAGTAAGTTGTTTCAAGAAGGCCAAACTAGTGCATCTTCCTCTCCTTTCACAATTAAATTTCCCTAGAGAATTAGTGATCCCTCAAATTCTACCCTCAGTCTTAGAGTGCCCTTCATGCCTGTGGTCAGGAGCTTGCTATGTGCTTGCTGCAGATGTTGCTTCTGAGATTAAAAGCACTTTGGTGAAAGAGGTTTCTCAAGATACCTGTACTTCACCCTTTTTTAATCTTCTTCATTACTTTAAAACTATAGAAATTATTTTGGCTTCAGAGAAAATGCAGAAGTGAAACAAGAAAAATGTGCCATCAAATCACTGGGTTTGACATCTTGTTGACAGCTGTCAGAGCATTTCACTCTGTTAAGGAAGAGTTAAAATAATTAGACATAACTCACTTATTTTATTGTGCTTTGCAGATACTACTTTTTTTGTTTGGTTTTACAAATTGAAAGTTTGTGGCAATCCTGCATACAGCAGGTCATCGTGACATTTTTCTGACAGCGTTTGTTTACCTCATGTCTCTATGTCAGGTTTTGGTAATTCTCACAGTCTTTCATGTTTTTAATTTTTTATTGTTATATATATTTGTTGAGGTTTCTCTGGTGGCTCAGTGGTTAAAAAAAACTCACCTGCCAATGCCGGAGATAGAGTCTCAGTCCCTGGGTTGGAAAGATCCCCTGGAGAAGGAAATGGCAACCCACTCCAAGATTCTTGCCTGGGAAATCTCATGGACAGAAGGAGCCTGGCAGGCTACAGTCCATGGGGTTGCAAAAGAGTCAGACATGACTCAGCAACTAAACAATAACTCAGTGGCTAAATATAACAATGTATTTGTTATATATATTTTCACTATTACTATATGTGTTATTATTATATGTATTTGTTATATGTATTATATGATCAGTGACCTTTGATGTTACTATTGTAATCATTTCGGGGTGCCACAAACCACTTCTCTGTAAGAAGGTGATATTAATTGATAAATGTTGTTTGTGTTCTGACCACTCACTGACTAGCTGGCCATTCCCCTGTCTCTCTCCTTCTCCTTGGGCTTCCCTATTCCCTGAGACAGGACAATATTGGAATTAGACAAATTAACAATCTTTTAATGGCCTCAAAGTGTTCACAGGAAAGGAAGAGTTGCATATCTCTCACTTTAAATCAAAAGCTAGAAATGATTAAGCTTAATAGAATATATGTGTTAGTCACTCAGTCGTGTCTGACTCTTTGCGACCCCCACGGACTATAGCCTGCCAGGCTCCCTTGTCCATGGAATTCTCCAGGCAAGAATACTAGAGATTCCCTTCTCCAGGGGATCTTCCCAACCCAGGGATTGAACCCAGGTCTCCCATACTACAGGAAGATTCTTTACCATCTGAGCCATCTGGGAAGCCCAGCTTAATAGAAAAGGCACATCAGAAGCTGAGATGAGCTGAAAGCTGGGCCTCTTTTGCAGATTAGCTAAGTTGTGGATGCAAATAAAAAGTTCTTGAAGAAAATTAAAAGTGCTACTGCAGTGAACACATGAATGATGAGAAAGCAAAATAGTACTGATATGGAGATGATGTATTATTGATATGGAGAAAGTTTTAGTGGTCTAATTAGATCAAAAAAGCCACAACATTCCCTCAAGCCAAAGCCTAATCCAGAGTAAGGCTCTAACTCTCTTCAAATCTATGAAGCCTGAGAGGGGAGGAAGCTACAGAAGAAACACTCGAAGCTAGCAGAGGCTGGTTCCTGAGGTTAAAGGAAAGAAGCCATCTCTATAACATAAAAGTGTAAAGTGAAGCAGTAAGTGCTTCAAGATACCCAGAAAATCTAAGTAAGACAATTAGGAAGGTTGCTTCATTAAACAACAGATTTTCAATGTAAGGAAACAGCTTTCTATGGGAAGAAGATGACATCTAGGACTTTCATAGCTAAAGAGGAAGTACATGACTGGCTTCAAAGGCTGACTCACTTGTTAGGGGCTAATGCAATCGGTGACTTAAAGTTGAAGCCATGGCTCACTTACTGTTCTGAAAATCCATAGGGCCCTTAGTGTTAGTCGCTCAGTTGTATCCGTCTCTTTGCAACCCCATGGACTGTAACCTGCCAGGCTCCTCCATCCATGAGATTTTCCAGGCAAGAATACTGGAGTGGGTAGTCATTTCCTTTTCCAGGGGATCTTCCCAACCTAGGTATCAAACCTGGGTCTCCCACATTGCAGGCAGACTCTTTACCATCTGAGCCACCAGGGAAGCCCTTAAGAATTATGCTAAGTTTGTCCTACCTGTACTCTATAAATGGAACAATAAAGCCTGAATGACAGCACATCTATTGACAATATGCTTTACTGAATATTTTAAGGCCATTGCTGAGACCCATTGCTCAGGAAAAGATTCCTTTTAAATTATTACTGTTTGTTGGCAATGCACCGGTTATCTGAGAGTTTTGATGGAGATGTAAAAGATAATGTTGCTTTCATGCCTGTTAACACAACATCCATTCTGCAGCCATGGATCAAGGAATAATTTTCACTTTCAAGTCTTACTATGTAAGAATTATATTTCATAAAACTATATCTGCCATAGATAGTGATTCCTCTGATGGATCTGAGCAAAACACTTGAAAACCTTCTGGAAATAATTCACTATTCCAGATGTCATTAAGAACATTTGTTATTCATATAAAAAGTCAAGATATTGATATTAAGAGGAGCTTAATAAAAGTTGATTCTAACCCTCAGGGATGATTTGGAGGAGTTCAAGACTTCAGTAGAGGAAGTAACTGTAGATGTGGAAATAAAAGGAAAGTTAGAATTAGATGTGAAGCCTGAAAATGTGACTGAATTGCTGCAATATCATAATAAGACTTTAATTCATGAGTTGCTTCTGAAGGATGAGCAAAAAAAGTGATTTCTTGATATGGAAACTATTCATGGCGAAGATGCTGTGAAAATTGTTGAAATGACAACAGAGGATTTAGAATATTATGTTAAGTTTATAATAGTTGATAAAGCAGTGGCAGAGTTTGAGAGGGTTGACTTCAATTTTGAAAGAATTCTGCTGTGGGTAAAATGCTGTCAAACACCACCACATGTTACAGAGATACGACTCATGAAAGGAAGAGTCAATTGATGTGCCACATTCATTGTGTTCTTATTTTAAGAAATGGCACAGCCACCCCCAACCTTTAGCAACTACCACCCTGATCAGTAAGCAGCCATCAATACTCAAAACCCTCCACTAGCAAAAAGATTACCATTCACCGAAGACTCAGATGATAGCTAAAATTTCTATCAATAAAGTATTTTTAAATTAAGCTATGTATATTGCTTTTTTAGGCATAATGTAAGTACACAATTATTAGACTACATTAGACTACAGTATGATATAAACATAACTTTTATATACACTAGGAAACAAAAAAAACTCGTAGCTCACTTTATTACAATGCTTGCTTTGCGCTAGGAAACATAAAAACTCATATAGCTAACTTTATTACAGTGCTTGCTTTATTTTGGTGGTCTGAAACCCAACCTAGAATATCTCCAAGGTACATGTATTAGTTCTTTGTTATGCCTGTCAAAGGAGAAATTCCAACAACCCCCAAGGGAATTGCTATCAGGCCTGAGCACATCGGGCTACTTGAGTTTCCAAGTTGATGGAACCACTTTCTCAACCTCTACCTAGAGGCTCATCTCCAAGAAAAGATGCATTGATTCAGGGGCATAACTAAGTTGTTGGCTAAATAATTGAGTTTAGTAGTCTCTGTTCTGCTCTATTCAGTCGCTAAATCAAGTCCAACTCTTTGCAACCCCAGGGACTACAGCATGCCAGGCTTCCCTGTCCTCACGAACTCCTAGAGTTTGATCAAATTCACATCCATTGAGTCTGTGATGCTATCTAACCATCTCATCCTCTGCTGCCCTCTTCTCCTCCAGCCCTTCATCCTTCCCAGCATTAGGGTCTTTTCCAATGAGTCAGCTCTTCACATCGGGTAGCCAAAATTTGGAGTTTCAGCATTAGTCCTTCCAATGAATATTTGGGACTGATTTCCTTTGGAAAGATTGGTTTGGTCTCCTTGCTGTCCAAGGGACTCTCAGGAGTGTTCTCCAGCACCATAACACAAAAGCATCAGTTCTTTGGTGCTCAGCCTTCTTTATGGTCCAATTCTACATCAGTACATGTCTACTAGAAAAACCATAACTTTGACTATATAGACCTTTGCCTGTAAAGTGATCTCTCTGTTTTTTTAAGATGCTGTCTAGGTTTGTGATAACTTTCTTTCCAAGGAGGAAGCATCTTTTAATTTCATGGCTCCAATCACTGCAATAATTTTGGAGCCCAAGAAAATAAAATCTGTCGCTATTTCCACTTTTCCCCCTTCTATTTGCCATGAAGTGATGGGACCAGATGCTATAATCTTAGTTTTTTGAATGTTGAGTTTTAAGCCAGCTTTTTCACTCTCCTCTTTCACCCTTATCAGGAGGTTCTTTAATTCCTCTTCATTTTCTGCCGTTAGGGTGGTATAATATGAATATCTGAGGTCATTGATATTTATCCCAGAAATCTTGATTCCAGCTTGTGATTCATTCAGCTTGGCATTTTGCATGATATGCTCTGCACACCTAGGGCTTCCCAGGTAGCACAGGGGTAAAGAATCTGCCTGCCAATGCAAGAGATGCTGGTTCAGTCCCTGAGTCAGAAAGATCCCCTGGGGGAGGGCATGGAAACCCACTCCAGTACTCCTGCTGGAAAATTCCATGGACAGAGGAATCTGGCAGGCTACAGTCCATAGCGTCACAAAAAGTCAGACATGACTGATCACTTACATATACACTCTGCATGTAAGTTAAATATACAAGGTGACAACATACAGCCTTGTTGTACTCCTTTCCCAATTTTGAGCCTCTCCGTTGTTCCATGTCGAGTTCTAACTGTTGCTTCTTGGTCTACATACAGGTTTCTTAGGAAGCAAGTAAGGTGGACTCATATTCCCACCACTTTAAGAATATTTCACAGTTGTGATCCACACAGTCAAAGACTTTAGTGTAGCAAATGAAGCAGAAGTAGATTTTTTTCTGGAATTCGCCTGCCTTCACCATGATCCGACGAATGTCGGCAATTTGACCTCAGTTCTTCTGCCTTTTCTAAACCCAGCTTGTACATCTGGAAGTCCTCAGTTCATGTACTGCAAAAGCCTAGCTTGAATGATTTTGCGCGTAACCTTGCTAGCATGTGAAACGAATGCGACTGTGCAGTAGTTTGAACATCCTTCAGCATTGCCCTTCTTTGGGACTGGAATGAAAACTGACTTTTTCCAGCCTTTTGGCCATTGCTGATATTTCCAAATTTGCTGATATATTGAGTGCAACACTTTAACAGCATTATCTTTTAGGATTTTAATGGCCTAGGGACCTAAAATTTTGCATCAGTCACTTGTCTGATTCAAGGCATCAGAATATACATGTATTCAGGAAGTTTTTTTATTTTTAAAAGTATTTTTTGGCCTCCTATGGTTAGCATCCTCAAATGAAAGCACAACCTCCAGAAATACATAAATCAGTTGACTTACACAGTGTCTATTGCTTTTGACCCTGGATTCACTTTAATGAAAAGTTAATGTTCCCTATTCAGGGACAGAATAAGAAAATTGTTAAGTTTGTCAAACTCATCTTCAGGGATCCTGACTCTCTCTTTACGTATCTTTCTCTTTCCCTTAGGAGTCTCCCTTGTCTTCTAGGGTTCCTGGTTCCCTCAGAGTCTGGCTGCAGGGCCCCCTACCAATCTTGTGCTTATGGCCTTTATTCACCCTAAAGAATAAATAACACTTTGAAATATTTATAAATAAATAATTAACTCACCTTAGCATTCAATGTGCTTAGCAGTGGAAGTTTAATATTCTGAATCAATTGTGCAGTACAAGAAGCAAGTATAATATAAAATCTCCTACTTCATCTGTAGGAAGATCAACCCTGCATACGTTTGTCAAATGCCTAAGTCCCGTATGAAAATTTTAGCATCCAGCATTTTATGAAATTTAGTTCATGGAAAATAAATCATCACAATGCTTTTTTAAGGCCCAAATGATCATTTTCAGGTCAAGGAATTTAAATGGTATAAATCTACATCTTTTAAAATATCACCAACACTTTAACTAATAAAAGCAATTAATCATCTTTGTATATGTCAATTAGGAATTTACAGTATAACATTTCCCATGAAGCGTATAAGTAGCTTTATTTCTATTTTAATAATAGTAATGTTGTTTTGGAGAAGGAAATGGCAACCCACTCCGGTGTTCTTGCCTGGAGAATCCCAGGGACGGGGAAGCCTGGTGGGCTGCTGTCTGTGGGGTTGCACAGAGTCAGACACGACTGAAGTGACTTAGCAGTAGCAATGTCGTTTTATTTAACAAGCTATTAATGATATTATTCTTTTACTTTATTCTCAACATGTTAAAATAAAATTCATAAGAGTCTTTCAATCAAGCCCTCATACAGATTGTCTTATTGCTATTTGTAGTCCCAAAGTCTCCCTTTCATTCAGGTTTGAAGCATAAGCCTCATCTTTAACTTATCCCAAGCCACCCCATGCTGCCTACAAATTAATGTTTCAGAAACAGAATTCCTGTTACGTTAATTCCATCTAGGAAATAGAAAGGGAAAGCCAATGCCCCAGTCCATTAGAAGTAAATTAAGTGCTAATCCTTTCTCTTGCAGTTTAACATCATCCAAGATATGCATCAGTTCAGTTCAGTTCAGTCGCCCAGTCATGTCCGACTCTTTGCGACCCCATGAACCACAGCAGCCAGGCCTCCCTGTCCATCACCAACTCCCGGAGTTCACCCAAACTCATGTCCACCGAGTCGGTGATGCCATCCAACCATCTCATCCTCTGTCGTCCCTTTCACCTCCTGCCCTCAATCTTTCCCAACATCAGGGTCTTTTCCAATGAGTCAGCTCTTTGCATCAGGTGGCCAAAATATTGGAGTTTCAAGCTTCAGCATCAGTCCTTCCAATGAACACCCAGGACTGATCTCCTTTAGGATGGACTGATTGGATCTCCTTGCAGTCCATGGGACTCTCAAGAGTCTTCTCCAACACCACAGTTCAAAACCATCAATTCTTCAGCTCTCAGCTTTCTTTATAGTCCAACTCTTGCATCCATACATGATCACTGGAAAAACCATAGCCTTGACTAGACAGACCTTTGTTGGCAAAGTAATGTCTCTGCTTTTTAATATGCTGTCTAGGTTGGTCATAACTTTCCTTCCAAGGAGTAACCGTATTTTAATTTCATGGCTGCAATCTCCATCTGCAATGATTTTGGAGCCAAGAAAAATAAAGTCTGACACTGTTTCCACCGTTTCCCCATCTATTTGCCATGAAGTGATGGGACCAGATGCCATGATCTTAGTTTTCTGAATGTTGAGCTTTAAGCCAACTTTTCTTTTTTTTTATTTTATTATTATTTTTTTAAGCCAACTTTTCACTCTCCTCTTTCACTTTCATCAAGAGGCGCTTTAGTTCTTCTTTGTTTTCTGCCATAAAGGTGGTGTCATCTGCGTATCTGAGGTTATTGATATTTCTTCTGACAATCTTGATTCCAGCTTGTGCTTCTTGCAGCCCAGCGTTTCTCATGATGTACTCTGCATATAAGTTAAATAAGCAGGGTGACAATATACAGCCTTGACGTACTCCTTTTCCTATTTGGAACCAGTCTGTTGTTCCATGTCCAGTTCTAACTGTTGCTTCCTGACCTGCATATGCATCACACACCATACATACCTCTAATTTGCAGGTGCTTTTGCTATTATGAACTATGATTTTTATTGTTGTTGTTCAGTTGCTGAGTCATGTCCAACTCTTTGTGACCCCATGACTGCAGCACCCAGGTTCCCTTGCCCTCCAGTATCTTAATGAAGTTTCCTTAAATTCATGACCATTGAATCAGTGATGCTATCTAACCATCTCTGATTTTTATTAGTTAATATTACTGACTACTGACTATGTATTAGGTAGTGTCCTTAAACTGGATATAAATTATCTTAGACAACCTCAGGATAACTCTATTAGACGAAGTTTGCTGGGAGAGGTCACAGAAATTCTTTCTCTATTTTCTGTAAGTTGTGACATAGTGAAACATTCCTGTTTGTAGCTACTTGGCATACTAATTCTTTGGTGACCATATCTAGATCTTCCCAAGCAAGTCTGATTTCAAACTTTCTGCCCCTCATAATCAGAGGCATGGTTCAGAGGAATTGCAGCAGAAAATATATCAGTAAAAACTTTAAAGCCACATATTGACATACTGTAAAGATCATGATGAAAAGATGTTAGAGAAAGCAGACAAAGGAAACTGAAGTTCTCAGACAGGTGTTGCCTTGTAACATGGGCTCTGCCACTAAATGCAGGCCACTCCCTTTTGTCCCCTGATCTTAGGACTAGATCATATGTCCTAACAGTGGTCTTATGGGGCTTCCCTGGTGGCTCAGATGATAAAGAATCCACCTGCAATGTCAGAGACCCAGGTTCAATCCTTGGGTCGGGAAGATCTCCTGGAGGAGGGCATGGCAACCCACTCCAGTATTCTTGACTGGAGAATTCCATCTGTCCTCTCCCCTCTTCAAGAGGATACTCTTGAAGTATCCTCTCTCTACTTAGAAATCTCTTGAATGCAAAGAGCCAGTGTTTGATAAACCTTATCATAATTAATGGTTTCCCAGGTGGCACTAGTGGTAAAGTATCCACCTGCCAAAGCAGGAGATACAAGAAATGCAGGTTCTGTCCCTGGGTTGGGAAGATCTCCTGGAAGAGGAAATAGCAACCCACTCCAGTATTCTTACCTGGAAAATGTCAAGGCCAGAGAAGCTGGGCAGGCTACTGTCCATGGGGTCATGAAGAGTCTGACATGACTAAGCAACTGAGCATGCGGTCATGCTATCATAGTAAAAAAGTTTTGCCCATAGTAGCCACCTTTAAATCTATTATCTCTTGTGATATTTAGCCCAAACAAAAATGGAGTTCTTCAATATTTGTGCTCAATTAATTTACAATTGATAAGATCACATAGTAAAAAATCATTGATATTTCAATTTTTTCTGATAAGACTACATTAAAATAAGATTTATGCAAACAGTAGCTCAGTTCATAAAGAATCTGCCTGCAATGCAGGAGACCTCGGTTCAATTCCTGTGTCAGGAAAATGTGCTGGAGAAGGGATAGGCTACCCACTCCAGTATTCTGGGCTTCCCTTGTGGCTCAGCTGGTAAAGAATCTGCCTGCAATGTAGGAGACCTGGGTTCGATCCCTGGGTTTTGAAAATCCCCTGGAGAAGGGAGAGGCTACCCACTACAGTATTCTGGCCTGGAGAATTCCATAGACTGTACAGTCCATGGGGTCACAAAGAGTCAGACACGACTGAGCGATTTTTACTCATGTGCAAACAGAATGCAAGTATATTGAATATGTTCCTCATTACTTGCTGTGGGAGTTTTAGTAAAACTTGGTTTATAGGTAGAAAGATCTTTCAAAATGCTCATACACTTAAAAAAAAGTGTTTATTTATTTGACTGTACTGGGTCTTAGTTGCAGCATATGAGTTCTTAGATGCCGTATTGGGATCCAGTTCCCTGAGCAGGAATCAAACTCAGGACCTCTGCTTTGGGAGTGTGGTGCCTTAGCTACTAGACCACCAAGCTGCTGCTGCTTAGTCGCTTTAGTCACGCCCTACTCTGTGCAACCCTGTGGACTGCAGCCTGCCAGGCTCCTCTGTCCATGGGATTCTCTAGGCAAGAGTACTAGAGTGGGTTTTCATGCCCGGCTCCAGGGGATCTTCCTGACCCAGGGATCGAACCTGGGTCTTGCATATTGCAGGCGGATTTTTTACTGCTGAGCCAAGGAGGTCCCTCTTTAGTTTAAAAAGCAGTCCAAACATGAATTATTGATACTGAAGATCTGCTGATGTTATTTGGCATTGGGGGGAAAAAGCAGAAAATTCATGAGCTGGATTGTCAAATGCCAAATAACACACCAAGATGACTAGTTTATGGTGACTTTAGAAAATTCCAAAGAACAAAGGTTTATCTCTCTAGAATACCAATGTAGAATCTTCAGGTGCTGAAAATGTTCATGTTATTTTACTTCTGCAATGTGTGCCTTATACAACACATCCCCAAAAGGACACCAACTCAGTAAAGTTATATGAACTTGAATAACAGCTTTTGGTTTTATAATAAATACACAAAGCCAATTAAGAAATAAAATATGCAACTTTTTAAGGCTTTTTATCTAAGCTGCTCTTATCTTAGTTTCTCTATACCAAGTCTATACTAATGGGCGTTTCTTTCTGTAGGGAGATAAAGAAGCTGAATTAGGGCTTCCATTTTCCCCGCTTTGCGATCGGAAGTCAACGATGGTGGCCCAGTCCCAAATAGGTAATACTGACAACTGGTGGTCGTGGAGAGCGAGTGTGAGCCTGTTAGTTTTCAAATGGATACACAATGTTGTTCACTCATGAAAATCCACTCAATATGCATGATAAATTTAATCTTTAGACTGATCTATATGGGGGTGAATGGTAAGAATTTTGAAACGTTCTCACAAAATGAATCAACAGAGCACGGTTAGTAAATAATTGTTATTCTTTTTGTAATCCTTTTATAAAATACAGAGCTTTCTTCTCTTTCTGTGCAAGAGACAGCATTTTTTGTTGTTTTGTTGCTGATTATTTTCTGTAATTTAATTCTTTATATATGGAATAATCCAATGAAAATATTAATGTATCCGTTCTGTTATCACTAAATTTGAATAATATGCCTAATGTACTAGCTCACAGTCTTTTGGGAAAAAAATTCTTAGGATATGAATATGTGAGGGAAACCAACAACAGGAAATTTGTAAAATGATATTGCTCCCAACCTTATTTATTCTTTTCATTTGTGTTTATGTTGGGAACTTCAAATCCAGCCCATGATTAAAACGTATTATTGCTATTGTTAATATATGAAAATGGTATTCCCTGGGCCAGCACCTTCGTTTCTGGCATATATGACCAATAAATGAAAGACTCACCGCCTTACTGCTGTAGTTGGTCCTGCACCACCTTCTCCAAAGTGGTGATCACCTGTCAGAAAGCTTCTTGCTCTCACCGTTCCCCCTTCCTACCCATGTTCCAATAGCTGTTTTCCTAGCTGCCATAACACAGGTGCCTCTCATCATTTACAAGGTGTGAACATGGCAGGTTAAGGGCCTCTGTGGGCAGACTGAGAAAAATTAAGTTTCTGAGGCTTGTTGCTGTCCTGTAATTGCTGCCATGTTAGTAAAGGTGACTCATTTGACAGTCTCTAGATCCCAAGCATTTAAAACCATAGCCAAAACTTGAAAGAACACCCTGGTGGTCAATTAACATCGACTTAACTTGGAGTCATCAATTAAAACACAAAACTACTGAGGTTTTTTGAATTAAAAATGTACCTTAATATACACTATGGTGAATCCAATTATTTGAAATGGGAATTACTTTATCCAAGTTTCTGATGAATAGGATATTTTTTAAATGTAGATATTTCCCAGGACACTGTCATTTAAAAAGCATCCCCACAGTGTTCTCTTATATTCAGATGATGGTCTGTTGCTTCCAGTTATGTTTAAGGCAACAAACATTTGATTTCCAGCACCACACTTCTCCTGGGCCCTCAGGTGTTGAATGTACACAGAGCTTGTCTTCTTCTCCACCTAAACCCAGGTAGTAAATGCTCCCTGGAGGACCACGCCCCATTCTCTGTGTGTCATTTTCTAGTTTGATGACTACTGTAAATGTGAAAGTCTTTATGCAGTCCTGACAACTCAAAGTGGTGGGATTAATGCTGTCTCCCAGAGATGCTACTGTTCCCTGACAGATTTAACAGAATACACCCACGCTCTGTGAACTAACATTTTATATCCTGAGAATAATAAACAGCTATATGAAATATTATCTCACTGACAGAAAGCTCTGACTGATATAGTATGAGAAAAAAAAAAAGTGGTTGCCTTTCTGTGGCTTGAAAAAACATTTCAACTATTTAGTTTCTTTGGAGTTTGGATATTATTTCTTGTTAGTCAATAACAAAATTCAACAAACAAGTGAAGATTTTGTAGAAAGGAGAGTGATCCCTCTCATTAATAGCGAAAAACAAATAGACTCTGGTTAGTCTGAAATTATTGTTAACAATAATATGAGGCTGAATATTAACAGGAAACAGTACACTTGAGCTAGCAAGTTTAAATTGTATCCCATTTTCACTGCTTGAGAGAGGATTTTGTAGAGCAGTTAAACTCTCCTAAAGATTGTGTTATTGGATTAAAATTAATTGCAAGGGGTAAACTAAGCCAACATTGTAGTTGAAAATTGCTATCAGGAGCATTAGAGACTGAATTATTACTAATTTAGAATTTAGGAAATTATAACACTTGACTTTATTGATATTTATTTATAACACTTGACTTTATTGATATTTATTTATGTTTTTGCTTTTGTAGGTTTCATTGATTTCATAGTAGAACCAACATTTTCTCTTCTGACAGACTCAACAGAGAAAATTATTATTCCTCTTATAGAGGAAGACTCGAAAACCAAAACTCCTTCCTATGGAGCAAGCAGGTTTGATTGTTTTCCTTTTGTGTGTCTTTTCTCTTTTACTTATAATTATCTTTATTATTCCTTACATTAAGCAGGAAATTCTTAGAAGAATTACTAGGTAGTATTGCCACCTAATGGCTCTATAATATATTGCATCTGCCTTTGAAATTAGGAACTTGATGTTCCTAATCAAGAAAAAATATCCAAGTTTAATACTAAGGAGTATTACAGAATCGTATTCAGTACTCAGGAGAATAAATATTATTTTAATTTTTATTGAAATGTATGAGTTATATCCTGGATATATTAACATATCCAATCATGGTAAGCAGTTGGGAGAGGCGAATTGTGTTGTACAGCCCACTTGTATATCTAGAAAGATGCCTACTTCAAAGTTAGCCTATTAGATGACATGAATACAATTGATCTGGATAATGTGTAATAGTAAAGTCCATTTATATACAATTTAAAACATTTCAATCTAGATTTTTTTATTGGTAAATGTGTTAAAGGATATTATTTAAAACGTCCAGTTGCAGAAAAATTATGCTAAATTCTTGCCCATATGAACATATGCTGCTGCTGCTGCGTCACTTCAGTCGTGTCCAACTCTGTGCGACCCCATGGACTGCAGCCTACCAGGCTTCTCCATCCATGGGATTCTCCAGGCAAGAACACTGGAGTGGGTTGCCATTTCCTTCTCCAATGCATGAAAGTGGAAAGTGAAAGTGAAGTCGCTCAGTCGTGTCTGACTCTTAGCGACCCCATGGACTGCAGCCTACCAGGCTCCTCAATGCATGGGATTTTCCAGGCAACAGTACTGGAGTGGGGAGCCATTGCCTTCTCCCATATAAACACATAGCTGTTCCTAATAACATACCAACAGGGTCCTTAAATGTTGCCCTAGTGAAGAAACAGAGGGGATGTTCTACCTGAGAAAGATCCAAGTTAGCCTGGCAATCAAATGATGGAAGGAGGGGCAGGGATGGTTATCTGACTCCAGAGACACCTGGTGTCTCTTTTGTGATGTTCACCAGTGGCCTCACGACTAAGTCAGCTTGTCTCAAGATTCTGCTCCTCTCTTTAGGCCTCACCCACTGCCATCCCCACCCCATAACACATGCTATGGGATTATGACCTGCTGCTCTGGCCCTGTCCACGAGGGGAGGAAGGTGAGCAGCACTGGGCCTAAGCTGCTGCCTTTCCTGCTTCTCCAGCTGGTTTTGTAAAGTGTATCAGGCTTTGCTTCCTCGTCTCATATTCTGCCCTTGGCATTTTCTTGTTTCTTTGGTGTTACTATTAGCTCAATAATCTATATGTTATCTCACGTTGCTGATTCCTTTAGACGATCAAATATGAAAGGCACCACCAATGATGGAACCTACTCCCCCGACTACTCCCTTGCCAGCGTGGACCTGAAGAGCTTCAAAAACAGCCTGGTGGACATCATCCAGCAGAACAAAGAGAGGTGGAAAGAGTTAGCTGCTCAAGGTACAGTTTATGAGGCCTTCCTCTATCCCTCCCTGTCCTAATGCCTCCTCTGAGATGCTGGATTGTGTTTCTCCCTAGATTTCCTCTTTTACAAAATATGAAAGCTCTTAGAGGTATTTATAATTTGGCTATTCATAAGAAAATTGGTTTGACTGTTAAATATAAAGAAATTCTGCTCTGTGTGTGCCATGTAGGCTGTAGAGGTATTGACGTGGGTGACAGTAAAGTGGATGTGAAGGAAGGCTGGGACAATGAAAGAGTAACGAAGTTTTACATGGCATAGCATCCTCCTGTCCATTTCTAGACGTGCTTTTGATCCTGTGTTTCAGCTTTCCAAATAGATTTTGTGTTGCACTAGGAAAGCAAGACTTTGTGTCAGAGATTTTTTTTTTTTTTTCAGTTTTACTAAGTTATTTCTTTGGCTGACAGTTTCACTCATGAGTTGGAAAGGTCATTTGTAATCTGCTACTGAAGAAATATGTCCCTGGCATATCATAGGTGCTTTAAAGTTATTTATTGAATGTGTTTTTGAATCAAAGAGTGAATGAATAAACTTCACTTTGAATCTGTTTATTCAGAAGGGAAAACAAATGAACATATTCTCAGAAATAGGAGACAGGAGGGAAACAAGATTTCTGAAACGCCTCCTATGTTCCAGGCATTTTACATGTATTATCCTATTTCCTTTTACAACTGTCTTTTGAAGTGGAAAATATTACGCTCATTTTACAGTCTGGAGATAGAAGATCATACAGCTTCTAAGTGCTAGAGTCAAAACTGATTCTCTACCCAAGGTTTTTCCCACTGCATGCTATTATACTGTCCCATATCTTCCAAGAAAGTATGAAATATTTGAGTTGAATATGAGTTAAAATAATATGAGCTGAAATATTTATATTCATATAAAATAATATGAGTTGAAATATTTATATTCAACAAATCCAATAATTCAATTGACCAAAATGCACTCTTCTCTAAGAAAGTTTTAACTAAAATAAACAGTGAACCCCAAACATCAATCCATCACTTAGAATCTATTTGTAATAAAGGAAGCTCTGTGACAGAATTGGATTAAGTACTACAATTGCTCTCTTTCTAATAAACTTTATTGTGTTGCACACAGAGGTAAATTTTAGATTTGCATGAAGTTCTCAACTTACATTTCTGACATTGAGTAATAATAACTCAGTCCTGCAGGTATAAAATGTAGAACCAAGATTTGAACATAGGAAGTCTGGCTTTAAGCAAATTAAAATCATAGAGCATTTTAATAATATAATTTCCAAGGGTACTTATGTAGAGCATTCGTTTGAATAAAGAAACTTACGTTGAATTTTATTTATAAAATTACATACTTGGTTTCTATTTCCAATGCAATGGTAAACTAGATAAACTTAAAGAAATATGGTGAAAAACAACTAGCAATGCTGGATGAAATACTGCTGAAAAGACATTGGCACCCGTGGTGAAAGTCAAAGTGTTAGTTGTATCTGACTCTGCGAACCCATGGACTGTAGCCCACCAGGTACCTCTGTCCGTGGAATTCTCCAGGCAAGAATACTGGAATGGGTAGCCATTTCCTTCTCCAGGGGATCTTCCTGACTCAGAGATTGAACCCAGGTCTCCAGCACTGCAGGCAGATGCCTTACCATCTGAGCCACCAGGGAAGATCTGGCACCCAAAGGACCTGTTCAAATAAAGATAAAACAGAAATTCAGAGAAATACAGGAACTCTGGAGCCAGATCTCTCCTGAGGGCATCTGTTTACTGAAGTCATGGGTTTGCAGACTGAATTTACTACCACATTGGGTTTATGCCAGAAGTGCAAATTTGGTTTTACATTTAAAAATTTTATTACTGCACTCATAATCTTAATGTAAAAGGAGAAACATATAAGACCTCAAGAGACGCAGAAAGAACATTCAAGAAAATTCAGTATCCATCCACTTTTTAAATTCAGAGGAACATTCCTAATCTACTATTTTTGTTTTCCCACTTGTGTGGCCTTCATTCTTACTGCTTGAGGTTTATTTTTTATCCCAATATATTTCTTTATGGTTTGAAATATTTGTACTCTATTCCTATTATTTCCATAATTAGAAAATGTTAAATCTAATAATAATAGTAATCAATAATCAATAGTAAATAACAGAAAAGTTAACCAGTAAGTTTACCTTTCTACCAAACAACAGAAAAACCTTAAAACAATTTTTAACTGATATTTTATTTTTAAAAGTTTTAGAAATAGACTTTATATTTAGTAATTAAAATTTAAAACATCTTGAAATTCAAGAAGACAATGTCTTTTTAAAATTGTTTTGAAAAATCAAGCTCATGCAGGAAGACCCCTCCAGGGTTCTTCCTCTGCCAGCCAGATATGTTCCTCAGATGACCATAGGAGAGCTATATCAGACCTTCCAGGTCCATTTGATTGCTGGGAGTTTTTTTTTTTTTGTTAAATCCTGATGGTCTAGCAGTTACTCCAAACTTGGACCACAATCTCAAGCTTGCAAATGTGGGGTTTCCACATTTGTTCTAAACTAAATCCACCACTTTATATTGGAGAAACTGTTTTTTTTTTTTTTTTTTTCTGTCTTATCCCAACAAATTGCATCTACCTGTGACAGCAAAGCTGGTTTCCATTCTCAAGCTGGTGTTGGTGGGGGAGGTTGAGAGCAGTTCCAGGCAAGAATGTCCAGATTCCTGCCGTTTGTACCAGAATCTCCAGGAATTTTTCAAGAATAAATGCTTCTCAAAGTGTCGTGTTGCCTTGATTGATTTCCAGTGTGATGGAATAATTGCTTTTGTCCATGTTTTCCAATGCTGTGCTTCTTTTCTGTGCAGGCCAACTGAAGTCCTCTCTCTCCACATGGGTTTTGGGAAAATTAAATAAGTTGATTTATATAATTTTCTTACAGGTACCTGAAATAGTAGCCATTACATGAATTGGCTTTTATTATTGTACTTATTCCTTACTGTGCTTCTGCTATGTGTTCTAGGAATTAGGAGTACAGTAAAAAACAAACAAAACAAAACAAAAAACCTAGAGACACTTACCTTCATGAAAGAATTCAACTTAGGAGCAAGATTACAATTTTAAATAAGGTGCATAGGAAAGATTTTACTGAGAAGGTAATAATGTCAAAATACATGAAGGAGGTTAGAAAGACCTATGAGGAGGTCTGGTATAAGGGGTTGGGAAATAAGTTTTCAGACAGAGGAAATGACCAGCACTGGGGAGTGGAGCTTGGCTGACATGCAAGAAATAACAGGAGGTGAATGAAACAGGGAAATTAGGCAAGTGGGAATAATGTAGGCATGTGGTAGATGGGTAACGTGATGCTGCATCATTGGTTTGGGTCCAAGAGAGAAAGGAAACCCAATATATTTTAAAGAAGAAAACTAAAATGATACAAACTGAAATTTTAAAAGGATTGCTCTGACTACAGAATGGAAACTATTATGTTTGTTACGTAAAAATGAGAGTGGTGAGAAGGAGGCAAGAAGCTGCTGTTCATGACCCAGAACAAAGATGTGGGCTCGTTACGGGTAATAGCGGTGGAGGGACAGTGTCTAAACTGTGGATACCTGATCCAGTAGGCACGAGTGGGAAGGGACAGCACAGAGATTGGATTCTGGATATATTCTGAAAGTAGAACTGGGAGAATTTGTTAATAGATTAGATGTGCCATGTGAAATCCAGAGAAGAGTCGAGAATAATGCCAGTTTTCGGTTTTCTTAAATGTTAACCGTGTATGAGTAAATTTCTATAATCATTTTGCAGATCACTTTGGCATTCTCTAGCAAAGCTGAGGATGCAATGCTATATTTCCCCCAAATCTCACTTGTATGTTTTTACCTTAGAGAGGCTTTTGCTCATGTGCATCAGAAGACATAAAACGTTCATTGCAGCATTGTTCATGAGTGCAAAAAACCTAAAAACGGTGGCAAAATGGATTCATAAACTGTGATTCTTATTCATGTTCATACAGCTGTTAATATAAACCTTCATCGTGAATATTAACAGGGATGAAAGACACAAATAATATTAAGCAAAATATGCAGCTGCTGTGTAATATAGCAAGACACCATTTATAGAAAGTTTACAAAACTGAAAACTGAATAATAGGTTTTAGAATACACACTAAAGAATGATAGGGGAAAATATTCATCATTGTTCTAGGGAAAGGATGGAGAATTTATTTAGGAGTTAGTAATATTTTATTTCTTTAGTTGAGTTCTAAGTGAACACCGATGTTCATTTGGTTATGCCTAACATACATGCTTTATATATGTAATATAATCCATTTTTATGAATAGAGTATTTCATAATAAAAGATTTTTAAATGTGATCTGCTGCAAAAACACAGCAACCAAAACAGCCTTCTGTTTTGGAGTCAGTGTGTATCAGATACCGCCATTGTAATTTCCCATTGCCATCACCTCTGGTCTGAAATAGACTGAAGATGAAGGTTTCCTTATTATAATTGCATTAAGATGAAAAAAATCAGGTTATATGATGCTGAGAACTTTGGAATATTAGTTAAACATCAAGGTTCTGAGCAAATGTTTAATCATCGTTATGCTACCTCTGGACTTCCCTGGTGGCTCTGATGGTAAAAGTGTCTGCCTACAATGCAAAGGACCCAGGTTCGATCCCTGGGTCAGGAAGACCCCCCTTGAGAAGGAAATGGCAACCCATTCTAGAACTCTTGCCTGGCAAATCCCATGGACGGATGGAGGAGCCCGGTAGGCCACAGTCCATGGGGTCGCAAAGAGTCGGACATGACTGAGAGACTTCACTTTCACTTTCATGCTACCTCTGAAACTATATTTCATAGTTATCTCAAAAACATCCCACTAATCCTAGAGCCTTGGATGGTATGGATGACTAGGTTCCATGGTAGGTAGCTCCTGGGTCATCAATAAAACACTTTTAAAAAGAATAATTTCATTCAATAAGTTCAATTCAGGATCTAAGAACATCTGTTAAAGAATGTTGTATGAAAATTCATTCCTTTTTTAAACCTATTTTAAACTTTAGACTTTTTATTTTGTATTGAGGTATAGCTGATTAACAATGTGATAGCCTCAGGTGAAGAGTGAAGGGACTCAGCCTTATATATACGTGTATTCATTTCCCCCCAGATATCTCCTCTCCCAGCCAGGCTGCCACATAACATTGAGCAGAGTTCCATGTGCTAAACAGTAGATCCTTGTTAGTCATCCATTTTAAATGTAACAGTGTGTACATGTCCATCCCAAACTCTCTAACTATCCCTTCCCTCGTCCTTTCCTCTGGCAACTATAAGTTCATTCTCTAAGTCTGTGCATCTCTTTCTCTTTTGTAAGTGCATCTGTATTATTTATTTTTAGACTCCATATATAAGGGATGTTGTACAATATTTCTTCTTTGACTTCACTCAGTACGACAACCTCTAGGTCCATCGATGTTGGGGCAAATGACATTATTTCATTCTTTTTAATGGTTGAGTGGTATTCCACTGCATACATCGTCTTTAGCCATTCCTCGGGAACATTTAGGTTGTTCCCATGTCTTTGCTATTGTCAACAGTGCTGCAGTGAACATTGGGGTGCATGTATCCTTTTGGATCATGTTTTTCTCCGGATATATGCCCAGGAGTGGGATTGCAGAGTCATGTGGTAGCTCTATCTTTATATTTTTACACATTCGTTTTTGATACAGGGCATTTTCAAAAAGTAAAGCCCTTAAATGGCAAACACAAAAAGGAAAAAAAATGCTTTCTTCCATCCCAAACTCGTTTTGGTTAAAGGTATCCATTTAGAGTGAGTAAACGCGTTCATTATCTATTCAGCCTTCCTTAGCATCTTAAGTCTCTGCCCAGTCTCTACCTTCTTCTGTACTACTCAAGAGCAGACAGGAGATTTTAAGAGTATGTGGCTGTCTTTCTACTGAGCCATGTGGAGGGAAATGGTGGAGAGAGTCACTCTTCTATTTCTACCTATGGATTTTCAGACAAATCACATAACTTTTCCTACCCTCAATAAATGTTATTATTGGGAAAATCATATCTTTCCTAATGAAGGAGCAGACATTCCCATAAATTCTGACCAGTCTCCATTTATGCCCCAGAGTTCTGAATGTCTATAGTGCAGCATTGAGAACAAGGCATCAAGGAAATGAGAAAAAGAGTACATTTGATGGCCAGTGGATGAGAGATACTTCCAATTAACCACCAAGAAAATCCTTTACAGAAAAGAAATGTGTAGTTTATAAAGTGCCACATAAGAGTAACTCATTTTCACTGGTGACCTGCCTTCCTATGTCATGAACAATGCCTGTGTCTGAAGCTGAGATGGAGGAGTAGATTAGATTTTGTTTAGAACAGCCCCAAGTGGCAAACACAAATATCTGTTCTCCCTCGAAGCAAAAGAGTTGCTTTTTAAAGTTACCTAAGAGTCTGGATTCTCTTTAGACGTGAGAATTCCAAACTGACCTAGGTCCACTAAAACTAAAACCATAAATGAATCCCAGATCTGTTTTCTTTCCTATCTTCTCAAAGAGAATGTGTACTTGAGAAAAACTAGTTATGTCCCAGGGTGAAATCTGGGTGGTCAGTCTGGAATGGAATGCACTGTTTTTCTTACGGTACTGAGTAATTTTATGACTTATTTGATATTGATTCAAACCCCAAAACACTAGGCACAAAGAAGATTAAGAAGTGGAAAAGGAGGCACCGTGAGAACTGAGAGGCTCCTGGAGTCGCATTGTGTGCAAATCACAGCTGTTTAGAACCAGAAGAAAACCTAGAGCTAGCTTAAGGCAAGCCTGACGTTTTAGAATATCTATTAAAAATGTCAAACATACCAGTGCTTTCTAGTTTCTTTTTGTGACATATTCCCTACGTAGTTGCTCTAGAGGCGTAGAACGTGTTCAGTATAGAATCAATCATCTGAAACTTTTGAAACCTACTTTGGCTTAGTAGTTCATATGCTCCACCAAAAAAAGGAAAATAATGGAGTTTTTATTAGAATCTCTTTGATATAAATTTGGGGGAATTGTCATCTTTATAATATTAATTCATCCTATTTAAATCTATCTTATCATTCTTATGTCTTCTTTCATGTTTAGCAGAAAACTTATTTTTCTTTGGTAATAATAACAATAGTAATGATGACAGAAAATATTTGTTAGTGATATTAGATGTTAGGTACCCTAAGCATGTAATATATTATGTAATCACTTAATATTTATGATTAATAATACTATGTTTAAAATTCCTGAATATAGTTTGTTGGACTTTCCATCAGTACTTTATATTTTTATTGCTTTGTGAACAAGTATTTCTTGCAGGTGTATAGAAATACAATTTGCCTTTGTATACTTTTCTTCTACAAATCCCTGGAGGAGGGCATGGCAACCCACTCCAGTATTCTTGCCTGAAGAATCCCATGGACAGAGGAGTCCATAGAGTTGCAAAGAGTCAGACATGACTGAAGCGACTTAGCAGGCACACACAGGCACTTCTACAAAGGACAGTTTTTTCTTCTCCAAATGTATACCTTTTATGATTGTTTCTTTTGAGACAACTACACTAGCGAGTTTATCTAGAATGATCTGAAATGGAAGGAATGATGGCATTCAGCTTGTCTCTGAATTTAAAGGAAGATGTTTAATGTTTCAGCATGGTTTGATATACCTTAATTTCTTTGATCTGCTCTTTATGAGGTTAATTATATTCCCATCAATATTAAGAAAATAAATTTGAAATAAAACATTTAGTTTTAACAAATGTCTTTTCTGTAGCTTTTTAAAATAATTCACATGATTTTTCTTTTTAATTAGTTCATGCAGTGAATTATATTCATAGATTTTCTAATGTTGAACTACCTTATGTTTCTTGGATAAACTCAACTTAATTGTTATGTATTACCTTTGTAAGATATATATATATATATATATATATATATGTTACTTTGGCTTACATTATAAAATTTATATATTAGCTGTTGTTTCCCTTTCTCATACTGACCTTGTCTAGTTTTAGTACTGAGATTACAGTAGCCTTATAAAATGAGTTGGAGTTTGAAAATTCTTGACTTTAAGTGAAATTGGTAGGACTACCTTTAAAATACCATTAAGCTCAGTGTTTTATTTGTGGGTTAGTTTTTATCTGCTGATTCAATTTCCTTAATGTTTACATAGAATTTTTTAAGTTATTTAGTGTTCAGGGTTTTTAAGATTTTGTGAGATACAGCATATTGCAAAAGAATATATAAAAACATATATGTAGTATTTATAAGTTAAAGAAAGTATACATTATTTTAATCAGATCAGATCAGTCGCTCAGTCGTGTCCGACTCTTTGCGACCCCATGAATCGCAGCACGCCAGTCCTCCCTGTCAATCACCAACTCCCGGAGTTCACTTAGACTCATGTCCATCAAGTCAGTGATGCCATCCAGCTATCTC
This sequence comes from Bison bison bison, assembly GCF_000754665.1. Taxonomy (NCBI): domain Eukaryota; kingdom Metazoa; phylum Chordata; class Mammalia; order Artiodactyla; family Bovidae; genus Bison; species Bison bison. The sequence continues at coordinate 629,490 of NW_011494518.1, forward strand.
ATCCTCTGTCGTCCCCTTCTCCTCTTGCCCCCAATCCCTCCCAGCATCAGAGTCTTTTCCAATGAGTCAACTCTTTGCATGAGGTGGCCAAAGTACTGGAGTTTCAGCTTTAGCATCATTCCTTCCAAAGAAATCCCAGGGCTTATCTCCTTCAGAATGGACTGGTTGGATCTCCTTGCAGTCCAAGGGACTCTCAAGAGTCTTCTCCAACACCACACTTCAAAAGCATCAATTCTTTGGCGCTCAGCCTTCTACAGTCCAACTCTCACATCCATACACGACCACAGGAAAAACCATAGCCTTGACTAGACGGACCTTTGTTGGCAAAGTAATGTCTCTGCTTTTCAATATGCTATATAGGTTGGTCATAACTTTCCTTCCAAGGAGTAAGCGTCTTTTAATTTCATGGCTGCAGTCACCATCTGCAGTGATTTTGGAGCCCAGAAAAATAAAGTCTGACACTGTTTCCACTGTTTCCCCATCTATTTCCCACGAAGTGACGGGACTGGATGCCATGATCTTTGTTTTCTGAATGTTGAGCTTTAAGCCAACTTTTTCACTCTCTACTTTCACCTTCATCAAGAGGCTTTTGAGTTCCTCTTCACTTTCTGCCATAAGGGTGGTGTCATCTGCATATCTGAGGTTATTGATATTTCTCCCGGCAATCTTGATTCCAGCTTGTGTTTCTTCCAGTCCAGCGTTTCTCATGATGTACTCTGCATATAAGTTAAATAGCAGGGTGACAATATACAGCCTTGATGAACTCCTTTTCCTATTTGGAACCAGTCTGTTGTTCCATGTCCAGTTCTAACTGTTGCTTCCTGACCTGCATACAGATTTCTCAAGAGGCAGGTCAGGTGGTCTGGTATTCCCATCTCTTTCAGAATTTTCCACAGTTTATTGTGATCCACACAGTCAAAGGCTTTGGCATAGTCCATTAAGCAGAAATAGATGTTTTTCTGGAACTCGCTTGCTTTTTCCATGATCCAGCGGATGTTGGCAATTTGATCTCTGGTTCCTCTGCCTTTTCTAAACCCAGCTTGCACATCAGGAAGTTCATGGTTAGACAGTCATTATAGTGGCCTGTAAGTAATAGTGGGCTTCCCAGGTGGTGCTAGTGTAAAGAACCCACCTGCCAATGCCAGAGACAAGAGACCCAGATTTGATCCCTGGGTGGGGAAGATCCCCTGGAGGAGGTCATGGCAACCTTCTCCAGTATTCTTATCTGGAGAAACCCATGGACAGAGGACCCTGGCAGGCTACAGTTGATAGGGTCACAAAGAGTCGGATATGATTGAAGTGACTTAGCATGCATACACATACATGAAATAGTATGCTAGCAAAATTTAACAATTAGCTCAAAAATGTATGTATATACACACACATATGTACATGTATACATATATGTTTATTATTATTATATAAGTTTATTACTATAAAGAATGTATAATACATAATTTATAAGTACTAATATACAATAGTCTTATAAATTCTGTATAGCTAATTGATTCTCTCAGAATACTTTCAGCAATTTTTGACAAACTCTTGTGTCTGTTGTCAGCTTATGGTTGCAACTGACAAATGGGTGTCATTCAGACTGATTTTTTATTTATGTCAAGAAGGAAGATGAATGTACAGAAATACATGTCTGAATTTAAAAAAACATGAAAGGCATATTCAACTTCACTTGTTCATCAGAGATGCAAATGACTTCTTTGTCGTTTAATTGGATAATAGTATTTGAAGAGTGGGGGGAAATTCCCTCAATATTTTGTACTATTTATAATGTAGCAACTGTAGACATGACACACTTTTAAAGTCAATCTTTATTTTTATCATTATCTCCACCATTTTAGACAGGAATAAAACAAGAAAGCAAGCCCCAGTCTGGAAGGTTTGATAATATCCATGGTGTGAATATTCCCACTGTGGCCTGTTTTGGAAATGGCAGAAATAATTAAGCTTATGATATAGATAATGGTAAAATGTATCAAAATAATTATCACATGATGGTTTCTAAGTACCACCTTTGTTTTGAATACAATTTATTTAATTGTAAGTTTATATATTTTACTTTTAAGAATAAGTCGGTTTAACAAATAGCTTGTAAATTTTCTAAAATGTAACAATTGGGTTTTGATGCAGTATGCTACTACCTTTAAAGCTTTATATGATCTGCCTTCACCTCCTTCATCTTGCTGATTCGGTTTCCATGTCTCTTCTCACATGCTTCCTTACTCCAGCCACGCTAACCTCCACACTGTTCTTTTGTTTCCTTTCTTACCTGTCAGATACCCTTCGGCTTTAAGAGCTTTCACCAGAATCTTTTTTAGAAATGTCCCTCCCTCCTTCTCCCTCTCTGCTTTCAAGTCCAGCTTCAGTTGTTACCTTCTCAATGAATTACTCCTCCCCTGGAAAAAAATCTTCAAATTCCATCCATGTTCCTCCCTTGCCCCCTGATAATCCTCACCAACTATTTTCCCATAACACATCACTCTCTAGCCTATAAATAACTGACTTTTTAGCTTTAATTTTTATTGTCTCTCTTGTTGTCATTGTTGTTCAGTCACGTCCGACTCCTTGTGACCCCATGGACTTCAGCACACCAGGCTTCCCTGTCTTTTACATCCAGAGTTTGCTCAAACTCATGTCTACTGAGTCAATGATGCCATCCAGCAATCTCATCCTCTGTTGCCCCCTTCTCCTCCTGCCCTCAATCATTCCCATTATCAGGGTGTTTTCAGTTCAGTTCAGTTCAGTTGCTCAGCTGTGTCTGACTCTTTGCAACCCAAGGACTGCAGCACACCAGGCTTCTCTGACCATCACCAGTTTCCAGAGCTTACTCAAACTCATGTCCATTGAGTTGGTGATGCCATCCAACCATCTCATCCTCTGTTGTCCCCCTCTTCTCCCACCTTCAGTCTTTCCCAGCATCAGGTTTTTTTCCAATGAGTCAGTTCTTTGCATCAAGTGTCTTTTTCCCAATAAAAATAAGGCTGGTGAGGACAGGGATGTTTGCTTTGATCACTGATGTATCCCAGGATGTGAGAACAGTAGCTGTCACAAATTTGAAACTCAAGCAATTATATGGTGAAAGAAAAATAGGAGGCAGAAGAGAGGGGGACAAAGGGAGGAAGAAGAAGGAACAAAAGAAAAAAGGTGGGAAGGAGAGAGAAAACCTACCATCTAGGCCAAGAAATAGAATATTTCCATGGATTAGTAGTTCTGTAAGTCCTTCCTGATCCTTTCTTTCCTTCTCTCCCTCCCATTATCTAATCACTACCCTGAATTTTGTGACAATTATATCTTTTCTCTCTCTTTTTTAAGCTGTTACTCCTATTTGTGTAACTTTAAACAATGCATAGCTTAGTTTTGCTTATTTTAAAACCTGGTGAAAATGGAATCATGTCATTTATATTCATTTATGTATAGTTTTCCACTCAATGCCATACTGTGAGAATTATCCAAGATGACCCAAATAGCTGTTGTCTATTTCAGCAAAGATTTTTGTATCCTGACAGACAACATGAGGCAGAAAAAAAATGTATCCAAATACTGTACAGATTTTTAAAACTATAAGTGTTTAAGTTTTTATTTAATAAATAGTATACAACTATACTATTTCTTAGTCCACAAAGTGGGTGCACAAATAATGTAACTTCCATTCTTTTTCTGTGACCAAGCATAGTTTCTAGCTGAAGTCCCTTTGTTGCATGATTATAGAAAACTTGTGTGCATAAACTTATTTAAATGTTTTAATGGAATCAGAGTAAGCTTGGCAAGCACTTCCCTAATGACTCAGGTGGTAAAGAATCTACCCACAGTGTGGGAGGTCTGGGTTCGATCCCTGGGTTGGGAAGATCCCCTAGAGAAGGGAATGGCAACTCACTCCAGTATTCTTTCCCGGAGAGTTCCATGAACAAAGGAGCCTGGTGGTCTACAGTCCATGGAGTCGCAAATAGTTGGACATAACTGAGCAACTAATACAGACACACACACAAGCTTGGTAAATGTAGGATATTGGGGAGGAAAAATTAAGATTTTTTTACCTCCTTTTCCTTCTTCTTTAGCTGGCATCAGAGTCCCCAGAGACTAATGAAGTGTTATGGGTTTGGGATAAGCACAGTCCTTGTTTGACTTCTGGACACTCTCCCTCTCATCCCTCCAGACCGATAACCTCCCATCTGTTTCAAGCTATTAGCTCCTGCTTCTGACCGTGAATCCCTCATTTCTATCACTATGGGCCAGCAACACTTTGCTCTCACAGTCTGCTCACTCTCATTCTTCTTTACTTTTGATGCTTCTCAGGCCTAGAGGACAGGCTGCTCTTCCTCACATACGACTGAAAACTGCTTTTCCGGACGTTTTCTCTCACTTGCGTATAGCCAACTCTACCTAAGCCTTGCACCTGAGAGCATCTACCTTGCTTCCACCTTGCAAAATTCCAGATATGGGCACTCTGAGGAGACAAAGTTCTCCTTTACTTGTAGATGCCTGATTTTATTTCTTAAATCTTTTATACTTTCCCACTTAGAAATAACCCCAAATGTGACAGGCCTGGCTAAGCCCAGGGTCCTCTCTCAGAGGCTGTAAGTTTCTAGCTTTCTTGTACTTTTCAATTCTCTTCCCTCTCCCATTTTCCTTCAGTCCCATAGGAATGGGAAAAATTGCCACTGGAACAATGACTCAAACCTTTCCCACCTCTAATCTGAAGGCTACCCTTAACTTTCTTGTTATTCTTGGTAAAAACCTCAGTCCATGTCCATGAAATGAGAAACCTGGATCTTCTGGAGGTATGAGTGGAGAAGTAAAGAACTTGACTAAGTATTTTTCAAGAAACTTTGTCCCATACACGGATATGGCTTTTGAGTCTGAAGGCTAAGAGTATATATGCCTTGTTTCTGGGTACTTCAGTAATAATACCTATGTTTGCTTGTCTGAATGAGCAAGGACCTTGGTGACCAGTAAATAGGAACAAAACCAGATAAGTTAATAGTTCACAGCATCAGTGCAACAAGGCAAACAGCTTTTGTAGTTGTTTCAGAAGCGAAATTAAAAATAAAGTGATTGTTAAAGTGACTTCATTTAAAACAATATTACTCAATTAACATTTATCAAGTGTTTTGCACTACTTTGCAAGAAAAAAATATCAAAGTTTCATTTTTCTTTTAATTTGAATGGTTTTAAATGAACTGAATCATGTAATACAAAATGAAATTAAGCTTAAGTCCTTTGAGGTTTTTCAGTGGGGTTAATAGTTTTAAAAATTGTTTTGGAGGGAACTTGACATTTTTAGTCATAGAAAAATCAATTAAAAAAGAGAGAGAGAGAATCATCTCTTTGCTAGTAAGGTCCAGTGCAATCTTAAGACATATTTAGGAAGTTGAATTCAGTCAAACCATTGACACAGCAGTACTTAAACTCCCAAACACCTATATCACTCTGCACTCATATCTCATAAAATTTTGTTAGATTTTTTTTTTATTTGCTAGCAATCCCTATTAGTCCCTAATAGTGCACCTCACGCTTACATCTGTTCCCTAGAGAGAATAAAAATACATTTTTTTGAAAAGAACAAAAACATGTCCTTGTTACTTTGCATTGAATTACTTTATAATTCAATAATTTATAATTACAACCTTATAAAAGGTTGTTTATACATATTTGTTCACAAAATATTTCAGTTACTATTTCCATTATCTTTTTATAAAACATAATATATTTTATGTTATAACTCCTAAACCCCCAGAACTGTGAATCTCCAGACTATTTTTGAGAAAATATTGCATACTTTTTATATGTCAGAAGGGACAAGTAAACAAGCAGAGGGAAGCAAAGTCTTTCAGAGACAAAAACTAGAGCTCACTCTCATTTTCTCTCTAATTATGGTTCAAAAGTGTAATTGCCAGTCTAAATGAGATCTTGCTAGTAATTTTTAAGTCATATTTTAAATTGTGAGTAAATTAAATTATGTATTCTATTATATATTTATTGTATTGTTCTTATTTCTAATTTAATCTCTTCAGCTAGCATTCTACATTATATTATTAGTGCAATAGAACAAGAGTATACATTTGGTAGAATGGAACCTTTGGAAGACCAGAATTATAAAGTTCTAAGAGGTGGCATTCACAAAAGCCACTTAACCCTCGAAAAGCTTAAGGAACAGTTCACACAGTGAGTATGTGCTTTTTTGTTACTCATTCATTCACTCACTCATTTATTGTCAAGACATGACTCAGTTGTTTTCAACCCTGGCAGCATATTAGCATCATTAGGACTACTTTGTTTTTTAAAAGTTCAATTGGCTTATCTCCAGTGTAGAGGTAGTTAAAAAATAGAACACTTCTGTGTTTTTGAATTAATATGGAGGACATGAAGGGGAGTGTGGGACACGATCAGCTCATGGTCAAGGCAAGCCAAGAACTGATTAGGATCTGAGCCAGCTTCACACTGGCAAACTGGACCAGGGAGTAGCAGTGTGTACCTTGATAATTCTGTGCTATAAAATATCACCTTGGAGCACATGTCTCTACCCTGGAATGTTTGCCTTCTCCTCTGAAAAAGTCAGTGGACTCTCTCTGTACCTTTATCCTGTTCTTTCCCCCTCATGTAATGCACTTCTTGGACCCTCTCATTCACTTTGCTTATTAAAATCTTACCTATCAACCAAAACTCCATGAAAATGCCTTCTCCAAGTATAACCACCTCATTCATGTTTAGAATCAAACCCTATTCCCGCCAGAGATGCTCAGAGGGCTCAAACAAACCTTGTGCGCACCAGGACCCAGGGACCCCACAGAGACAGAACTGTGTTTGAGCATCTCCTGTGGAGGTATGGGTCAGTTTGGCCACAGGGACAGGGGCTCTGGGTGCAGCAGACTTGGTATGGCATAAGCCCTCTTGGAGGAGGTTGCCATTAACCCCACAATAGAGCTGCCAGAACTTACACAGGACTGGGAAATAGACTCTTGGAGGGCATAAACAGAATCTTGTGTGCACCAGGACCCAGGAGAAAGGACCAGTGATCCCACAAGAGACTGACCCAGACTTTCCCAGGAGTGTTTGGGAGTCTCTAGTGGAGAGGTGTGGGTCAGTGGTGGCCTGCTGCGGGGTTGGGAGCACTGAGTGTAGCAGTATATGCATGGGATCTTTTGAAGGTCACCATTATCTTCATTACCTCCACCATAGTTTGGCCCAGGTAAATAGCAGGGAGGGAACACAGCTCCACCCAGCAACAGAAAATTAGATTAAAAATTTACTGAGCGTGGCCGCCCATCTCTCCCATAAGGAAGCTTCCATAAACCTCTTATCCCTTTCCATCAGAGGGCAGACAGATGAAAAACACAATCACAGAAAACTAAGCAATCTGATCATGAGGACCACAGCCTTGTCTAACTCAATAAAACTATGAGCCATGCTGTGTGGGGCCACTGAAGACAGATGGGTCATGGTGGAGAGTTCTGACAGTAAGTGGTCCACTGGAGAAGGGAATGCCAAACCACTTCAGTATTCTTGCCTTGAGAACCCAATGAACAGTATGAAAAGGCAAAAAGATAGGACACTGAAAGATGAACTCCCCAGGTAGGTAAGGTGCCCAATATGCTACAAGAGATCAGTAGAGAAATAAGAAAGAATGAAGAGACGGAGCAAAAGCAAAAACAACACGCAGTTGTGGATGTGACTGATGATAGAAGAAAAGTCTGATGCTGTAAAGAGCAATATTGCATAGGAACCTGGAATGTTAGGTCCATGAATCAAGGCAAATTGGAAGTGGTCAAACAGGAGATGGCCTGAGTGAATGTTGATATTCTAGGAATGAGCAAACTAAGATGGACGAAAATGGGTGAATTTAACTTATGACCATTATGTCTACTACTGTGGGCAAGAATCCCTTAGGAGAAATGGAGTAGGCATCATAGTCAACAAAAGGGTCTGAAATGCAGTTCTGCTGCTGCTGCTAAGTTGCTTTAGTCATGTCCGACTCTGTGTGACCCCATAGATGGCAACCCACCAGGCTCCACCATCCCTGGGATTCTCCAGACAAGAACACTGGAGTGGGTTGCCATTTGCTTCTCCAGTTCATGAAAGTGAAAAGTGAAAGTGAAGTCATTCAGTTATGTCCAACTCTTCGCAACCCCATGGACTGCAACCTACCAGGCTCCTCCATCCGTGGGATTTTCAAGGCAAGAGTACTGGAGTGGGTTGCCATTGCCTTCTCCATCGAAATGCAGTACTTGGATGGAATCTCAAAACGACAGAATGATCTCTGTTTGTTTCCAAGGCAAACCATTCAATATCATGGTAATCCAAGCCTATGTCCCAACCAGTAATGCTGAAGAAGCTGAAGTTGAATGGTTCTATGAAGACCTACAAGACCTTCTAGAGCGAACATCCAAAAAAAAAAATGTCCTTTTCATTATAGGGGACTGGAATGCAGAAGTAGGAAGTCAAGAAACACCTGGAGTAACAGGCAAATTTGGCCAAGGAGTACAGAATGAAGAAGAGCAAAGGCTAACAAGGTTTTGCCAAGAGAATGCACTTGTCAGAGCAAACACCCTCTTCCAACAACACAGGAGAAGACTTTACACATGGACATCACCAGATGGTCAGTACCAAAATCAGGTTGATTATATTCTTTGCAGCCAAAGATGGAGAAGCTCTATACAGTCAGCAAAAACAAGACCGGGAGCTGACTGTGGCATAGATCATGAACTCCTTAATGCCAAATTCAGACTTAAATTGAAGAAAGTAGGGAAAACCACTAGACCATTCATGTATGACATAAATCAAATTCTTTATGTTTATACAGTGGAAGTGAAAAATAGATTCAAGGGAAGGATTAGATCTGATTAGATCAACAGAGTGCCTGATGAACTATGGATGGAGGTTCATGACATTGTACAGGAGACAGGGGTTAAGACCATCCCCATGGAAAAGAAATGCAAAAAAGCAAAATGGCTGTATGAGGAGGCCTTACAAATAGCTGTGAAAAAGAAGAAAGGCAAAAAGCAAAGGAGAAAAGGAAAGATATACCAATTTGAATGCAGAGTTCTAAAGAATAGCAAGGAGAGATAAGAAAGCCTTCCTCAGTGATCAATGCAAAGAAATAAACGAAAACAATAGAATAGGAAAGACTAGAGATCTCTTCAAGAAAATTAAAGATACCAGGGGAACATTTCATGCAAAGATGGGCTCAATAAAGGACAGAAATGGTATGGACCTAACAGAAGCAGAAGATACTAAGAAAAGGTGGCAAGAATACACAGAAGAGCTATACAAAAAAGATCTTCACGACCCAGATAATCATGATGGTGTGAGTACTAACCTAGAGCTAGACATCCTGGAATGTCAAGTCAAGTGGGCCTTAGGAAGCATCACTACGAACAAAGCTACTGGATGTGATAGAATTCCTTTTGAGCTATTTCAAATCCTGAAAGATGATGCTGTGAAAGTGCTGCATTCAATATGCCAGCAAATTTGGAAAACTCAGCAGTGGTCACAGGACTGGAAAAGGTCAGTTTTCATTCAGTCCCAAAGAAAAACAATGCCAAAGAATTCTGAATTGCATTTGCATTAATTGCATTAATCTCACACACTAGTAAAGTAATGCTCAAAATTCTCCAAGCCAGGCTTCAATAGTATGTGAACTATAAACTTCCAGATGTTCAAGCTGGATTTAGAAAAGACAGAGGAACCAGAACCAAATTGTCAACACCTGCTGGATCATCGAAAAAGCAAGAGAGTTTCAGAAAAACATCTATTTCTGCTTTATTGACTTTGCCAAAGCCTTTGACTGTGTGGATCACCACAAACTGTGGAAAATTCTGAAAGAGATGGGAATATCAGAACACCTGACCTGCCTCTTGAGAAGTCTGTATGCAGGTCAGGAAGCAACAGTTAGAACTGGACATGGAACAACAGACTGGTTCCAAATAGGGAAAGGAGTATGTCAAGGCTGTATATTGTTACCCTGCTTCTAACTTTTATGCCAAGTACATCATGAGAAATGCTGGGCTGGAAGAAGCACAAGCTGGAATCAAGGTTGCTGGGAGAAATATCAATAACCTCAGATATGCAGATGACACCACCCTTATGGCAGAAAACAAAGAAGAACTAAAGCGCCTCTTGATGAAAGTGAAAGAGGAGAGTGAGAAAGTTGGCTTAAAGTTCAACATTCAGAAAAGAAAGATCATGGCATCGGGTCCCATCAAATAGATGGGGAAACAGTTACAGACTTTATTTTTTGGGGCTCCAAAATCAGGGCAGATGGTGACTGCAGCTATGAAATTAAAAGATGCTTACTTCTTGGAAGGAAAGTTATTATCAACCTAGACAGCATATTAAAAAGCAGAGATATTACTTTGCTATGATGGTCCATATAGTCAAGGCTATGTTTTTTCTGGTGGTCATGTATTGATGTGAGAGTTGGACTATAAAGAAAGCTGAGTGCTGAAGAATTGATGCTTTTGAACTGTGATGTTGGAGAAGACTCTTGAGAGTCCCTTGGACTTTGGGGAGATCCAACCAGTCCATCCTAAAAGAAATCAGTCCTGAATATTCATTGGAAGGCCTGATGTTGAATCTAAACTCCAATATTTTGGCCACCTGATGCAAAGAACTGACTCATTTGAAGACCCTGATGTTGGAAAATTTGAAAGTGGTAGGAGAAGGGGATGACAGAGGATGAGATGGTTGGATGGCAGCACCGACTCAATGGACATGAGTAAACTCTGGGAGTAAACTTCGGGAGTCAGTGATGGACAGAGAGGCCTGGCATGCTGCAGTCCATGGGGTCGCAAAGAGTCAGACACGACTGAGCAACGGAACTGAACTGAACTGAAACTTATTTCTACTGCAGTTAGTATATTTATGTTCTGCCTTCCAAGTCCCAGAATGGGAGGAGAAAATATATATTCAAAAGGAGTATACCAGTATCAGTGCTGGAATAGGAGTGGGAGTGGAGGAGATTCGGAATATGATGTCAATTACACATGCCTTAAAATTCTGATATTCCCCTTTGGAGGTGTGCACCATCCTCCACCCAATGAGAACCACTGTGTATTATAAGCTATTACAGTCAGAATGTGTTACACATGTCAAAACTACAGAGCTTGATAAAATATTGACAATTGCTGATGAGGTCATTCCAAAAATATTTACAAAGGCCTACTAAGTTGAAAACAAATACCTATAGGGTTTTTTTGAGAGCAGAACTCATGTGATGTTCAGTTTTGGATCTTCAGAGGTTACTGCTCAGGGCTGTGTAAGAGCTCTGTTAGTGTCGAGTAGAGGTGAGTTGACTCTTTTCTAGTAAAAGTCTCATTTTACTGGTGAGTTCATATAAATGAAATGATGTTATCCATTATGTGGTACCATATTTTTCTTTGTTAGCTTAAAGATCTAAAATCCACAGATGAATGGCAAAAGGAAATGTGGGAATATTCCCCCTGAACTCCCATTGCTCAATGTCTATATTTTCATTTTCAGACACCCAATACCTAGTCCCTTGCTGTAATTCTACTTTGCAATGAACTGCAATAAATAAGTGTAAGAGTTCACAGGAGTTTTGTCGCCTCTGAAAACTCTGGGGTAAGAAGAGTGACAGTAGGTATTTTGGGAATGGAGAAGGTGGTGATGGGGAAGTTTGTGCGGGCTGGATGCTGTACTGTTGAGCAGAGATTATGGAGAGCGGAGGGGTCTAAAGAGGAGGGGCATTAAGTAGGGAACAGCTCTTTAGACAGTTCTCCTTTTCGGTCCTACTCTCTTCCAGCAAGTGTAATCAGAATTTATAGTCAGAATTTGACTGAGTCCTTTACTCAAGACCTTTTTCAGCTCCTCCACTAATTAACTCAGTTCCAAGTACATTGGAAGCTTTATTGTCTTAACATTATGCTTTAAAGCAAAAATTTAAATCATCATTTGTCACCACTCACCTCTGTTCTCTCTCCAAAACCTCTAATCTTTCATTTCTCTCGACTTAAGAGTTCTCCTCTTCTCTTTCTTCTCTCTGCCTCTAAAACCCCTAGTTGCACAGAGCAATGTAGTTCTGGCCTCTCAGATTTAACCCATTGAACAAAACAAAAGCCTGACAATTGGCCTAAAGTATCTATAGTTCTTTAAGCATGCTCGAAAGTCTCTAGTGTGATCATGGTTAGTTTATTATTTTCAACTTCATTAAATCCTTATAAAAACTTTAATTTTCTACTATTATTAGGACATTTAAAAAAAACTTCATCCCTATACCTACAACCTACGTCTGTAATTAGAAATCATCATATGAGTTACTGATAAGTTGGATGCTTTCTTATTTTTAACATAATTTATTTGAAATGTATTGAATATACAATAGCATTATAGACAAACATGTTTACTTAAAACCATTTATTTTAGAAAAACTCATAGATTTTTCTCAAAAGGAAACAAAGTTTTCTAAAATAGCTCTTATATAATTGCTTGAAAAATTAAACAAAACTGGAAGTCTTTCCCACCAGTAGTAAAGGAAACATTTAAACTTGATGAAAGAGCATTACAATTTTAAAAGATCAAATTTACATTATAATTAGCATGACATTTTAGTAGACTGTAATAGGTTCACTAATTAAATCTTACGTATTGTTATTTGGATTTGAAATATCTTAAATTGCAATGCTGTATATTATATATAATAAGTGATTTTTGTTATTATATTATTATTAGTGCTAAACAGAATACAAATTTATACTCCACTAAGTACATATTTACTGGCCAGGCAATATACTGAGTTCTTTCACAGTCATTATCCGTTTAACAGCCAAACAACCTTATGACTTAGGTATTATCACCATTTATCACTGTGAAAACTGAGGTCCAAAGGAGGTAAATTAAGCCACATAAGCCATAGATTTGCACATGTGTTATAAATGAATCAAGCTTCATTTCTTTTCACAGTTTCATATAATACACTGAGAATAGCAACATGGTAGGAGTAAACCCAGAAAAAGGAAAAAAAATTCTTTGAAGCCTTATTTAAGACTCGCATACTTGCTTTATCAAACCTATTTCTGTCGAATCCCAACATACCTGATCCTATGAGCTTTCAAAAAACAGGCAAGTTATAGCTTAAAGACATTTTTTATTTAAAATGTTGAAAAATATGAAATGTTGCATCATTTATTGATTTGCCCATTGGTCATTTATATAAACATTTATTATAGCAATTCTACAAGGGAAGAATTGTAGTCTAATAAAACCGAGGCTCAGTGAACCTAAATTATTTGTCTAAATTCACAGAGTCTTTGAAAACGCTGGGATTTGTGCCTAGTTTGTCTACATTCAAAGCCAGTGATCTGAGTAGTTTCTAGATCATCTTCGAAAAGTTGTTTGTTGGTTTATTTGCATTTTCCAAACTGCTACATGTGAAAGTGAAAGTTGCTCAGTTGTGTTCAATTCTTTGCAACTCCATGGACTAATCTTTCCCTTCTCCAGGGGATCTTCCCAACCCAGGGATCAAACCCAGGTCTCCTGAATTGCAGGCAAATTCTTTACCAACTGAGCTATCAGGGAAGCCCCAAACTACTACATAGCAGAAGGCTTACTGAAACTGTTCGTTGGTGGTAGAACTATAACAACTGCAGAATTTAGGGGTTTGCCTTGTGGCTCAGCTAACAAAGAATCTGCCTGCAGGGCAGGAGACCTGGGTTCGATCCCTGGGTTGGGAAGATCCCCTGGAGAAGAAAAAGGCTACCTACTCCAGTATTCTGGACTGGAGAATTCCATGAACTCTATAGTTAATGGGGTCTCAAAGCATAGAACACGACTGAGTGACTCTCACTTACATGATTGCTCTAGTGTGTGTGAACTCCTTACCTATATTTGCATGGATAATAAAGCTTGGAAAGAATGTAGGAGTCACAGGCTTGTTTCTCCTGGTGATTATTGGTTGGTTCAGGAATAATGAAAAAATGGTTTCCCCAAGGGTGGTAGGAGTACAACAAGCAGAGATCTGGGCTGGCAGGAAGATGAGTGGAAGGAAGATGTGGTCCTTACTCAATTTGGAAGTGGAGGTGGTCTTTGAAGCTGATGTATCTTGTGGCAATAACTCTCCATCCATCTTATTTTGGAGATTATTTTACAATGTATATAAATATTGAATTATTATGCTACATACCCAAAACTAGCATATAAACTAATAAATGTATATGTAAATCATACCTCACTTAAGAAAAATGACAGCACAGCTTATTAGATTCATAGAGTATCTACTTTAGTTGAAATCAATTCGAATTGAGCCCTGGGAATCTAGACATTTTAGGCAATAATTCAAATGCAGAAAAAAATAAACTGAATTAGAAAAAAAAGAATCATTTCAAGATCACCACTGATAAACAACAAAAAAAATCATGAAAGTTTTTAGGGTCAAAGTAAAAATGTTAAAAATAAAAAATATATCAATTATATTTTGATAATTTTACCACAATAATTCTTACAAACGTGACTGGTCATAAATGCTAATTACAGTTTAGCTTTTCACAACTTTTTTATATCATTTCTCTAGATAGTTAAAACAAGGTCCTTTTTTTTCAGAAGCAAAAACTAGTTCACAGAAGTGTTATGCTTTCCTGATCAGTAGACATCTTTAAGTAAAACCTCATGCATGGTGGCAGCTCTCATTTGACCAAAAGACTTGAAGATTTCAGTCTACTTCCTGGAAATCTGTGGAGAGGAAGGGGATCCATTTCTGCAGATTGCTTAATTAGTGTTGCCAACCACATAAATAACAGCTAAAAATCCCTTGGTTCACCCAGCTCAGCTGCTATGACTATATCAGCATCTTTATGTTCTCAAATATTTGCTTAAGTGGCATTTTGTTGCATTTTTCTTTACTGAGATAATATAGTGTGTTAGTAAATATTCTTTGAGCAGCTAATCACTAATTTTGTCATTTCTGCGATAAAGCTTATCTTTATATTTCTTCCTTCCAAGACACCAAAAAGGTAATGTGTTTTTCATAAACTTAATTTATATTTTATATTAATTTTAACCTCTGTTCTGCTGACCAAATGCCTTAATAATTTTCTGCCATTATAAATGATTTATAAAAATTTTAAGGGACAGTTATCATTGAAAAAATGTTTATACTTTAGTAGATGTGAATGACAGGGGTAAAATAGCCTAATTATTTTTTGAGATTTGAGAATGACTTGTGCAATATATAACTGGGTTTAAGATTAGCCAAAGTACTTTCCTCCTGAAAAGTTTATTTTTTTTTTGAAATTACTCTTCTACTCCTTTTTCACTGTGATCCCCTAACAGCTGACTTCATGGTTATGGTACTAGACTAGTAGGAACGCCCCAATAATTAATTAGCTGAGACTGGCTGGTGTCTAATACTGAAGAATGTATTTTCACAAAGAAGTTATTTATTCTTACTCTCTGGATTCACCTTCATAAAAATAAAAAGTGAGGGGAGCTATCATTTACCCATCAGATGTAATTTCAAAGATAAGGCATATAATCATACTGCTGCTGCTGCTAAGTCACTTCAGTCATGTCTGACTCTGTGCAACCCCATAGATGGCAGCCCACCAGGCTCCTCCGTCCCTGGGATTCTCCAGGCAAGAACACTTGGAGTGGGTTGCCATTTCCTTCTCCAATGCATGAAAGTGAAAAGTGAAAGTGAAGTCGCTCAGTCGTGTCCGACTCCTAGCGACCCCATGGACTACAGCCTACCAGGCTCCTCCGTCCATGGGATTTTCCAGGCAAAAGTACTGGAGTGGGGTGCCATTGCCTTCTCCGGAGTTTCTGCTTAACTTACGAGAAAATGTGCCACAGTTCAATTCCATTAATCAATTGAGTGAATTACTGTAGAGTGAATTGATCTTGACTCTTCTATCAACTTAGATTCTTAAGTTAATCCATCAAGAGAGCCCATAGAGTACATCCCGCAAATCTCTCTCAGATCCATCCAGTTTTCTGCATGAGTGAAGAAGGAATGGAATTGACTTATTCAAGTTACTCAATTTGTAGAGCTGAAATGTTCCACCTTTATCTAAATACTTTCTGTTCAGGATTCTGCCACTTAAAATACTTGCTTTTACTTTTTCTTGGCACAGAATCCTTTAGGAAAAGAAAACATTTCTAAAGAAGAGTATTTATTCTGTAGACCTAAATGCTGTCAAAAAGAAGACATTTTAGCTAATCCAGGAAACTTGGCTTGTGGCAATTCACTTTTTCCCAAAAAGAATATTTCATCATTGTAATTATTATCCCTTAAAGTGTGCCTAGAGTTAGACCTTATATATAGCCCAAACTTTTCAATTCTGAGTTTATTTCCTCTAGGAACGTTGTTCAGACTTTGACTAACATAATGTTGCCTTGTTAACTGTGGGAATCTAGGAAATTCCCAGAAGTCGTGCAAAAAAAAAAAAAAAGATTTATCGCTGAAGTCTTTGACCTTTCTTCAGTCAGTTCAGTCACTCAGTTGTATTCAACTCTTTTTGACCCTATGGACTGCAGCATGCCAGGCTTCCTTGTCCAACACCAACTCCCGGAGCTTACTCAAACTCATGTCCATCAAGTCGGTGATGCCATCCAACCATCTCATCCTCTGTCGTCCCCTTCTCC
>NW_011494518.1:646194-646880 GCF_000754665.1 Bison bison bison
GGTTTAATCTTGCAGTCCAAGGGACTCAAGAGTTTTCTCCAACACCACAGTTCAAAAGCATCAATTCTTCAGTGCTCAGCTTTCTTTATGGTCCAATTTTCACATCCATACATGACTACTCGAAAAACCATAGCTTTGACTAGATGGACCTTTATTGGCAAAGTAATATCTCTGCTTTTAATATTCTGTCTAGGTTTGTCACAGCTTTTCTTCCAAGGAGAAACATCTTTTAATCTCATGGCTGCAGTCATCTTCTGCAGTGATTTTGTATCCCAAGAAAATAGGCTGTCACTGTTTCCCCATCTATTTGCCATTAGTGATGGGAGTGGATGCCATGAACTTCATTTTTTGAATGTTGAGTTTTAAGCCAGCTTTTTCACTCTTCTATTTCACTTTCATCAAGAGGCTCTTTAGTTCCTCTTCACTTTCTGCCATAAGGGTGGTATCTACATATCTGAGTTTGCTGATATTTCTCCCAGCAATCTTGATTCCAGCTTGTGCTTCATCCAGACTGGCATTTTGCATAACCTTTCTTCAGTTCAGTTCAGGTCAGTTCAGTTGCTCAGTCATGTCCGACTCTTTGCAACCCCATGAATCACAGCACACTAGGCCTCCCTGTCCATCACCAACTCCCGGAGTTCACCCAAACTCATGTCCATCGAGTTGGTGATGCCATCCAGCAATCT
>NW_011494518.1:647300-653835 GCF_000754665.1 Bison bison bison
CCCCCAAAAATAAAGTCTGACACTGTTTCCCCGTCTATTTCCCATGAAATGATGAGACCAGATGCCATGATCTTCGTTTTCTGAATGTTGAGCTTTAAGCCAACTTTTTCACTCTCCTCTTTCACTTTCATCAAGAGGCTTTTTAGTTCCTCTTCACTTTCTGCCATAAGGGTGGTGTCATCTGCATATCTGAGGTTATTGATATTTCTCCAAGCAATCTTGATTCCAGCTTGTGCTTCTTCCAGCCCAGCATTTCTCATGATGTACTCGGCATATAAGTTAAATAAGCAGGGTGACAACATGCAGCCTTGATGTACTCCTTTTCCTATTTGGAACCAATCTATTGTTCCATGTCCAGTTCTAACTGTTGCTTCTTGACCTGCATATAGGTTTCTCAAGAGGCAGATATATTTAATTTCTCTGAAGAAATTATGAAAAGTGTAGGGGAAAAGAAAAATGATCCAATAAATATCTTCAGGTGAGGTTTAATACATAAGCCATCTAGGGAAAATGGTGAAAACCTTCAAGAATCTGATGCTCAAACTTTATTTCCATATCATCTTCAAAACCCAACCTAGGCTCAGTTTGTAGCAAGATAACTTATAGTGAGTGACCTTTGAGGAGTTGGACTACTTGTGATTTGTATCAGGAAACTTTTGTGAAAGTTGAAGACAGAAATTCAGCACAAGAACCCACACAATAAAAATATCTCATTACTCTGGACATGGAATTCTTTCAGAAGTGTTCTGTGTCCCCGTATCTCCCTTCTATCTGGACTAAGCATGTATACAGCTGCTGGTTACAGAAAACCCAGTCATCCTTAAGAAATAGAAATCTCATCAAATAAAAAGTTCAACCAAAATAAGGTAATAGTTTTGGTGTTTTCTTCAATGTAGAGATAAGAGAGTATCTTATCTCCAGGTGATAGTGAAGGACAGGGAAGCCTGGTGTGTTGTAGTCCATGGGATTGCAGAGTCGGACACAACTTAGTGACTGAACAACAGCAGCAACAATTTAAAATAAGTTCACCTCCATCTTGAAACCTCCCTAGTGGCTCAGACACTAAAGACTCTGCCTGCAATGCAGAAGACCTGGGTTCAATCCCTGGGTCCAGAGGATCCCCTGGAGAACGGAATGGAAACCCATTCCAATATCCTAGATTGGGAAATTCCATGGACAGAAGAAACTAACTGGCTACAGTCAACGTGATCTCAAGGAGTTGGACACATCTAAGCAGCTAACACACATCCATCATGAAAGTAATTCTGTTATATTAGCCATTGTGGTTTAGAGATCCCACTGCTCCCACAATCCTGGCTAAATGTCATAGATCAGTAAAGTGCTCTGTGACTAAATGCTTAAAGTGCTTTTATTTTAAAGCATGGATCTACAAATTATAAATGTACTGCATGCAATAGGAACAAACTGCATACATGACCAGGAGAAGCGATTTATTCCACTACTAATTTCAACTAACTATTAAGTAGACAAGGTACTCTACGTACTTTTCTTCAAAACAGCCCCTCATCAGAGCCAGCCTAAGTTAGGAGGAACATGTAGGTAGGAGAGAAAAAGTAGCATGGAAGGCATTTTGTGAGAACATTAGTCTTTCTCATTCCAGACTAGATAGCTGGATTCCCAAGACTGGTTTCTACTTTGGGTGACTCTTAGACCTTAATCAATGTAGTTATCAACTAAGCCCTCTAAGATTTGGTGATTAAAACTAAACAAGACAGAAAAAAACAATTGTTTGGGTGTATGTTTGTCAAAAAATATGAATAAAATATCATAGGTATATCTAAAGCCTCCTTGAATTTTGGAGAAGGCTCCCAAATATTTTCTGAATCTTTTTTTCTGTAGTAAATACCTACTTGCTGAAAATTATGTGTTCAGCTTGATGAAGATTGTAAGCGGTTTTTGTCTCCAAGGGGAAAATGACAAACAAAATCAATTCATAACTCTTTCTTTTCTTGTCTTCTATAGATGGAAAATCATACCAAAAAAGTGCTCTTTCCACTGAAGAATTTGATCATAAACACTAAAAAATTAATAATTTGTGATGTTTGCAGTCTTAGAAACAATTCATTGTCCTTGCTATGTACAAATATGCATGGGAAATAGTATATGCAGTTTGCGATCCCTAAGGTCTGTAGTTGATGGTGTTGCAGGATGAAGTCAGAAATCATTGAGACAGAAATGATGGTGGAGTTTTCACATTTACATCTTTTGACTTTTTCAGTGTACTTACCTCAGTCATATATTTATGCTAGACTTTTTAAAATTTAAATTTATTTATTTTAATTGAGGCTAATTACTTTACAATATTGCATTGGTTTTGCCATACATCAACATGAATCCACCTTGGGTGTACACGTGTTCCCCATCCTGAACCCCCCCTCCCACCTCCCTCCCCGTACCATCCCTCTGGGTCATCCCAGTGCACCAGCCCCAAGCATCCTGTAACCTGCATCAAACCTGGACTGGCGATTCCTTTCTTATATGATATTATACATGTTTCAATGCCATTCTCCCAAGCCATCCCCTACTCCCTCTCCCACAGAGTCCATAAGACTGTTCTATACATCTGTGTCTCTTTTGTTGTCTCGCATACAGGGTTATCATTACCATCTTTCTAAATTCCATATATATGCATTAGTATACTGTGTTGCTGTTTTTCTTTCTGGCTTACTTCACTCTGTATAATAGGCTCCAGTTTCATCCACCTCGTTAGAACTGATTCAAATGCATTCTTTTTAATGGCTGAGTAATACTCCATTGTGTATATGTACCACAGCTTTCTTATCCATTCATCTGCTGTTGGGCATCTAGGTTGCTTCTATGTCTTGGCTATTATAAACAGTGCTGCGATGAACAGTGGGGTACACGTATCTCTTTCAATTCTGGTTTCCTCGGTGTGTATGCCCAGCAGTGGGATTGCTGGGATAAGGCAGTTCTATTTCCAGTTTTTTAAGGAATCTCCACACTGTTCTCCATAGTGGCTGTACTAGTTTGCATTCCCACCAACAGTGTAAGAGGGTTCCCTTTTCTCCACACTCTCTCCAGCATTTATTCTTGTAGACTTTTGGATTGCAGCCATTCTGACTGGTGTGAAATGGTGCCTCATAGTGGTTTTGATTTGCATTTCTCTGATAATGAGTGATGCTGAGCATCTTTTCATGTATTTGTTAGCCATCTGTATGTCTTCTTTGGAGAAATGTCTGTTTAGTTCTTTGGCCCATTTTTTGATTGGGTCATTTATTTTTCTATAAAACTCCTAGAGGAGAACATAGGCAAAACACTCTCCAACATAAATTACAGCAGGATCCTCTATAACCCACCTCCCAGAATATTGGAAATAAAAGCAAAAATAAACAAATTGGACCTAATTAAAATTAAAAGCTTTTGCACAACAAAGGAAACTATAAGCAAGGTGAAAAGACAGTTTTCAGAATGGGAGAAAATAATAGCAAATGAAACAACTAACAACTAATCGCAAAAATATACAAGCAACTCCCGCAGCTCAATTCCAGAAAAATAATGACCCAATAAAAAAATATGCTAGATTTTAAATAGAATAACTTCTCATTACTCCTGGAGAAAAGGAATCTCTATTATTTCTTCTCCATGGTATGAGAACATGGCAAGAGAATATTTGGGTTCTTCTTGCATCCTTCACTTTGAAATACCCCTGAGTATAGGCCTTGTGTGGGTCTTGGGATCTGAGTCTTAGCCTGTCCGTCCTGCAGTTGTTACTATAGGAAGTAATAGTAAAAGGAAAGTTTTGTTTTGTAGGGAGTGCTGCTCACCTTACTATCAAACTACTCATTCTTCTCTGAAGAACTGAATCTTGAATCTTAGTAGTTTATCAGAACAGGAAGATTAAAAATGGCATATTTTTTCAACTTCAGTCTTTGCATTGTATTTCTCCAGGCAACACAGAATGCTATTGCTCTTTCAGATACAACAGAAACCTGCCCCTTTGGGTCAGAGAGTTACCACTGTGTGACTGTATTATTTAATATGTGATTCTGAGGTTGAAGGCTTAGTTTGATCCTTAGATGGTATGTGATTTTGGGCAATAGAAATTTTGGGGGAAGATTAAAGGGTAAAATATAAGGATTTTTTTTATATGCCCAAAATATTGGGCATAGTGGTTGGTTGCTGCTGCTGCTGCTAAGTCGCTTCAGTCGTGTCCAACTCTGTGTGATCCCATAGACGGCAGCCCACCAGGCTTCCCCATCCCTGGGATTCTCCAGGCAAGAACACTGGAGTGGGTTGCTTGGTACATGGTAACTATTTTTTGAATATTAACTACTGTTTTTGCTGTTGCTGATAATACTATTAATAATAGCAATAAACTTTGCAATTGTTACTTATTAACCTATATTCTAAGAGATCACTTATGATTTAATAAATCAATATGTAACACCACATTCATGTTAAAAATACATGTAGACAGACTTTAATAAGGATTTGAAATTTAAAGTTCTTTATGTATTAATATCATATACTTTTTAAAGGTTTAGTATGAAGACCTAGTGGAGAAGGAAATGGCAGCCCAGTCCAGTACTCTTGCCTGGATAATTCCATGGACCAAAGAGCCTGGCAGGCTGCAGTCCATGGGATCACAAACAGTCGGACAGGACTGAGCAACTAATGCACACACTCACGTAAAGACCTGGAGTTTAAAATCTGATCATATCTTCCTCATGTTCGTGTTTGGGCCCTTTTAAAATACCAAAGCTCAGAACCTTATGGAATATTGTAGGCCAGAGATTGTGGATAAGTGGGAAGATTATATAATGTGCTTGCTGCATTGGTTTTTCTAACATTATTAAAATTGAATAATTTAAGAAATAAATTTCTGATTATAGTAGCATGATGTTATAAAATCTCACACTGAAAGTAAAAACTTAAGCCAGTTTTTGTTTAACTTTCAAATTGAGTAGAATTGATGACAAAGCAGGAAAATAAAGAATTGATCTTTTAATAGTTCCCTAGAGCCAGGAAACATGGATACTCTATTCTGCATATATAGGGGAGTGAGAATTAATGACTTATGCTTAGAACAATAACCCTCAGGGTTTTTAGCTGGGTTATCTATTATTAAAACAAGTTCAATTATGTTCAGTATTCTCCATTTAGGCACAAAAGTAGATTTGCATGAAACATTTTTACTGAAGGCAGTTGAGATCTCTTTTTTTCTTAATCCAGGTTCAAATAGAAAACCCAATTAACTAGAATACTAAAAGCAAAGCCAAAATGTTTTAATCAATTTACAATTTTTCCCAACTTTTAACTTTTGAAACTAGTTTAGATGAATACCCCAAATTAGTATTCTTTATGTGTTTTTTCTCTCTTCATCTGTAAAAAATAAAGAAAATGTGAATTTTTGGCACACTTCTCAGATTCAGTTTTCAACCTATATTTTCCCTGATTGAGAAAGTAGAGAAGGCCCATATTGCCTTTCACATTAAATTGGTTCTAAGAGCCAAATCTTAAAATACCCACAACTGGTTCACATCACTCTTTATAGCAAAGTATGATTTGAGAGATTTTCGTTTCACTACCCTGAATCTTCTTTCTCCATCTTTCCTACCTTCGAAGATAATAAATGCCCTTACATTTTCACCATCTCTCTGCTACCAGAGCCTGTTTTCTAATAATAGCGCTACCATGTGCATGCGTGCTTAGTACAGTCATGTCTGACTCTTTGTGACTCAATGGATTTTATCCCACCACAGGCTCCTCTGTCCAAGGGATTCTCCAGGCAGGACTATTGGGGTGGGTTGCCATGCCCTCCTCCAGGGGATCAGACCCAGGGATCAAGCCCACGTCTCTGGCATTGCAGGCAGATTATTTACCACTGAACCACTGGGGAAACATCTACCATATGAACCAGCACTCCCACCACTGGGCATATACCCTGCTGCTGCTTCTGCTGCTGCTAAGTTGCTTCAGTTGTGTCCGACTCTGTGTGACCTCATAGATCGCAGCCCACCAGGCTCCGCCGTCCCTGGGATTCTCCAGGCAAGAACACTGGAGTGGGTTGCCAAAACCATAATTCAAAAAGACACACACATCCCAATGTTCATTGCAGCACTATTTATAATAACTAGGACATGGAAGCAATTTAGATGTCCATCCATAGATGAATGGATAAAGAAGATGTGGTACATATATACCATGGAATATTAGCCATAAAAAGGAATGAAATTGGGTTATGTGGATGAACCTAGAGTCTGTAATACAGAGTAGAAATATGTCAGAAAAAGAAAAACAAAATATCATATATTAATGAGATAATTGAAATGCATCATTGATGCAATGGACATGAGTTTGAACAGACTCTAGGAGATAGTGAAGGACAGGGAAGCCTGGCATGCTGCAGTCCACGGAATTGCAAAGAGCTGGACATGACTTGGAGAAGGCAACGGCAACCCACTCCAGTACTCTTTCCTGGAAAATCCCATGGACGGAGGAGCCTGGTAGGCTGCAGTCCATGGGGTCGCTAAGAGTCGGGCACGACTGAGCG
>NW_011494518.1:654460-657289 GCF_000754665.1 Bison bison bison
AAGTGTATGGAAGATGACGATGGACAGGGAAGACTGGCACTGCAGTCGGTGGGGTAGCAAAGAGTTGGACACGACTTAGCTACTAAACAACAATAGGTTATTCACATTGTTGTACAGCAGAAACTAACACAACATTGTAAAGCAATTATGCTTTAATAAATAAATTTTTAAAAATGATCTGTGATGCAATCAGACAAATCCCATCTGGGAATAAGTATTTCAATAGATATTAGAGCATTCTCCTAAAAGAATGGTGCTGAAGGAGAAATTACTGCTTTAGTTATATTGGGTAGGAACACCAAGTCAAGTTTTCTCAACTGGGCTTCACTTCTTCCTTGGCACATCTCTTTCTTTCCAGTCTCCTGCCTTTTTTCATGTTTGGCTTGTGCATCTCACCTCCCTACTCCCCTTGTTAGGAGAATATTCCTACCCTCATGCCACCAAAACACATGTATCCTTTAGACCCAATTTTAGACCGAATGCTTTTAAGGAGCCAGTTCATTACTTCTCTACATTGTTTTAACTCTAGTTTCAGTGGAACTTTCAGATTTCTGGCTGTTTGATGTGGTACTGGGCTCTCTAAGTTGAGTGAAATGTTATTGAAAGGCAGTCGATTATAGAAAGAAATCTTTACTTTCCACAGATCACGTCTAATCAGCTCTGTGTAGAACTCACCGCATCTTTAGGTGCCTAATGCATGTGTACAGGGATTGATTCTGGCATTTGCCAGTGTGAATCAGTGTGTTTTGTATTGCTTTAGTAAACCAAAAAATAATTAGCCATTTCTTGATTTGTGTCTTATGTAACACCTTATGAAATAAGGCGTTACTTCCTCTAACTTTACAGGGTTGTAACTAGCACATTTGGAAATGGGTGGAATTTTTCTTCTGCAGCCTCACCTTTTTTTTTTATTCTCATCTCTCTTGGTGTTTAGCATTCACTCCTTCCTTTGTTTACTATTACCTTCATGCATGAAGCAAAATTTATCCTTAGGCAGAAAATACACAACTGTTTACTCTCAAGAGGCATTTAAATGAAGAGTAGTTTCTCTTGGTGTGAAGATTCCTTATTCCCTATCTATAAAGCAAATTGTATCATACAGATGCTGAAACACGGATTAGAATCAGAAACACTGATTTATCTCACATTACATTTCTCCAGTGAATGTAGCTTTCAAATCCCAGATCATGTATTCTTTCTAGTAATTGGCAACATAAGCTATATAAATGGACCAAAAATAGAACTGAATCAACCTAGACAGATCTACCTGCATAAGCAAACACTGCTATATGAGCCAAAGTAGTATTTTTCCTTTTTAAAAAAATTATGTATTTGGTTGTGTCAGGAGTTAGTTGTAGCAAGTAGGATGTTGTGTGATGTGTTATGTTGTGTTACAAGTAGGATGTTGTGTGATGTGTTGTGTTGTGTTACATGGCGTCTTTCACTGGGGACACAGACTTGCTAGTTGTAGTGCTTGGGCTTAGTTGCTCTGAAGCATGTGAGATCCTAGCTCCCTGACCAGGGCTTGAACCCACATCCCTTGCATTGCAAGGCAGGTTCTTAACCAAGTGAACCACCGGGAAGCCCCAAGGTAGTATTTTTCTTATGAAGAAATGAGAATGCAGTATAACGCAGAGCTAGTGTTTCTGTTGAAAAGATCACACAAACTGATTTCTGGCCACATATTTTTTAAGCACTATTTGTTGTTGTTGCTAAATATGGAAAATTAACTGGAATATTTTTAAGGGATAATAGGGGGACTGTCTACCAAACCCTTCTAGGCCGTGGTGCCTTGCAGTAGTCAGTTATCACTTCCCAGTGTGTTTTTCTCACTTCTAAGATGGAAATTATGCTGATAGTTTTACTATTGTATGTAGGGATTGTTGAATACAAGAGAGAAATATGTGAAGGCAATATTGATATAAACCATTAAATTAAAATAATTATTGTGTTTTTTGTATCTACAGAAGGAATTATCTTTTTGTTAGTTATGAACTCTACATATTAGGAAAACACAAGAAGCACATGAAATCTGTTATCTCTTTGGGTATTATTATTTAGGACAAAACTAATCTTTGAAAAGAGAGTAGGTTTAAAGTCTGTGTGTAAAAACATATTAGTGACTAAGAATAAACGACAGATGCGGCAGGAATGGTGAGGGTGGTACGCTAATGACTGTAGTTTGGGAAATGGTGAAGCTAGAGGGCAAGATTCTGGTTTGACTTGGTCAGAGAGATTCAGCCAGTAGGTAGCCTTGACACCTGAGGCAGATGACTCAACCTACATCTCTTCTATAGTTTACCATGAAGATTCAGGGAATTAAGATGAGTGAAGCACTTAAAATAGTGCCCACCACCTAGCAGTTGTTCACAAAGTGTTGTTATTGTTCTATTTTCAACTGTATAATAATTTATCCCAGCAGATTGTTTTTTTTTTAAATTTTATTTTATTTTTAAACTTTACATAATTGTATTAGTTTTGCCAAATATCAAAATGAATCCACCGCAGGTATACATGTTTTCCCCATCCTGAACCCTCCTCCCTCCTCCCCCCCCATACCATCCCTCTGGGTCGTCCCAGTGCACTAGCCCCAAACATCCAGTATCGTGCATCGAACCTGGACTGGCAACTCATTTCTTACATGATATTTTACATGTTTCAATGTCATTCTCCCAAATCTTCCCACCCTCTCCCTCTCCCACAGAGTCCATAAGACTGTTCTATACATCAGTGTCTCTTTTGCTGTCTCATACACTGGGTTATTGTTACCATCTTTCTAAATTCCATATATATGCGTTAGTATACTGTATTGATGTTTTTCCTTCTGGC
>NW_011494518.1:657389-658078 GCF_000754665.1 Bison bison bison
ATTCAAATGTATTCTTTTTAATGGCTGAGTAATACTCCATTGTGTATATGTACCATGGCTTTCTTATCCATTCATCTGCTGATGGACATCTAGGTTGCTTCCATGTCCTGGCTATTATAAACAGTGCTGCGATGAACATTGGGGTACACGTGTCTCTTTCCCTTCTGGTTTCCTCAGTGTGTATGCCCAGCAGTGGGATTGCTGGGTCATAAGGCAGGTCTATTTGCTGGGGACCAGCCCCAGCTGATCCAGGGTATTCGAAGGAGAGACGGCCTAGGCGACTATTTATATGCTAATTAGAGATATAGAGAACAATAGAATGAGGATAGCTCAGTAGGAAAATTCAGTGGAGAAAAGAAGCTGAGTAGCTTGGTTTACGCAGGAGACCAATAAAACTTCAAGACAAGAAGTTTGCACCACTTACGTAGGCCGCAGGCGCCCTCTCGAATAGCGGAAGGTGTCTCACCCTAGACACCTTCTCGAGTGGGTCTTAGAAGCCCAGGCATAATTAGTAAGCGTGGTGGGTTCCGCGCTCCAGATGGAGACTCAGCTGGAAGTTAAAGGGAAGAATGACATGGGGAGACCAAGCGTTGGTGAACAAGGCCCGTAGCTTTATTTTTAACAGGGGCTTTTATACCCTAAGTTACACATAGAGGATAATAGGGGATGCAAAGTCAGCAGTCTTTGAT
>NW_011494518.1:658825-659349 GCF_000754665.1 Bison bison bison
AGGAGACTGTAAACAATCCTATGCATAGCTGCAGGAGTCCGGGTAAACTTGTCAGGCGAGTTAGAGAGCCATCTGAGGGGTTTGGATTTAAACACTCCTAATTGCCCAGGAACTTTATTAATTGGAGCTGTAAGTTAACTCTTTGACACAGAGAGAGCGAGATGGTGGTAGGGGACAGCCCCCAGTAAAGTCAGAGGTGAGAGCACAAAGCAATAAAGTAGGCAGACTCTGGTTTTTTGGGGGAAAATGCTCGAGAATATCCGGGCGGACTCCTGAGGCTCGATCCCGCCTTTGCGTATGCCGAGCCTCCTTCCTCATGACCTTTGTCATGAGCAGAATGCCTCACCGGCTCCCCGCATCTATTTCCAGTTTTTGCTAGAATTTTGTTAAGGATTTTTGCATCTATGTTCATCAATGATATTGGCCTGTAGTTTTCTTTTTTTGTGGGATCTTTGTCAGGTTTTGGTATTAGGGTGATGGTGGCCTCATAGAATGAGTTTGGAAGTTTACCTTCCTCTGCAATT
>NW_011494518.1:659449-690143 GCF_000754665.1 Bison bison bison
TGGAAGAGTTTGAGCAGGATAGGTGCTGCTAAATTTTTGGTAGAATTCAGCTGTGAAGCCGTCTGGACCGGGGCTTTTGTTTTCTGGAAGATTTTTGATTACAGTTTCAATTTCTGTGCTTGTGATGGGTCTGTTAAGATTTTCTATTTCTTCCTGGTCGAGTTTTGGAAAGTTGTACTTTTCTAAGAATTTGTCCATTTCTTCCACGTTGTCCATTTTATTGGCATATAATTGTTGATAGTAGTCTCTTATGATCCTTTGTATTTCTGTGTTGTCTGTTGTGATCTCTCCATTTTCGTTTCTAATTTTATTGATTTGATTTTTCTCCCTTCATTTCTTGATGAGTCTGGCTAATGGTTTGTCAATTTTATTTATCCTTTCAAAGAACCAGCTTTTGGTTTTGTTGATTTTTGCTATGGTCTCTTTTGTTTCTTTTGCATTTATTTCTGCTCTAATTTTTAAGATTTCTTTCCTTCTACTAACCCTGGGGTTCTTCATTTCTTCCTTTTCTAGTTGCTTTAGGTGTAGAGTTAGGTTATTTATTTGACTTTTTTCTTGTTTCTTGAGGTGTGCCTGTATTGCTATGAACTTTCCCCTTAGGACTGCTTTTACCGTGTCCCACAGGTTTTGGGTTGTTGTGTTTTCATTTTCATTCGTTTCTATGCAAATTTTGATTTCTTTTTTGATTTCTTCTGTGATTTGTTGGTTATTCAGCAGCGTGTTGTTCAGCCTCCATATGTTGGAATTTTTAATAGTTTTTCTCCTGTAATTGAGATCTAATCTTACTGCATTGTGGTCAGAAAAAATGCTTGGAATGATTTCTATTTTTTTGAATTTACCAAGGCTAGCTTTATGGCCCAGGATGTGATCTATCCTGGAGAAGGTTCCATGTGCTCTTGAGAAAAGATGAAATTCATTGTTTTGGGATGCAGATTGTTTTTTAAATAAGAGTTCAGCAAGACCATAACTGGACAGCTGGAGTCTCTCAGACCCAGCTGATCATGTGCCTTGCCTTATTCCTTGCAAGTATTGTTTTTATTATCTATGAGGCTAATGTATTATATTAGAGTTACTAATATAATAGTGAGCTCAGATTGCAGGCTGAGTTTAGATTAGCTAAATTTAGAGGATTTCTGTTTATTTGGGTAGGTCTGTCCCTCCTATGAGCACTATCCTCTCCCTACACCCCATCGATTTTAGACTGTTTATAAAGCAAAAACCGTATTTCCACCCTTTTACGAATTACTTTCTTCAAATTTCAACATTTAGATGACACCTAAAAGCTCTCTGAGATGAACAGAATTATGTTTCCTTACTTGCGCTACCTTTTTCCTGGCTATCAAAAGAGCTTGTATGCACTTGTTTTGAGCAAACCCATTGCATTCACTCCTAAGGTGTAGCTTTCTATGTATGTTAACTTGCAAATCTCTTTACTAAAATGAAGTTCCAAGATCACTTTATGGGTTTTGTTGAAATAATAGTAACTTGAAAGTAAATAATTTTGACTTCAGTTTATCTATTAATATTTGTGGTCTGCACTGAAGGAAATCACTTGATTTCTGGGACTGATTCTTACCCGTGAAATGACGTTAGACTAGGTCAAAGATTTTAACCCAGGTGATAGAGATGGAGTCCATACATTTGGAGAGTGATTTTTTTTACTAGCCTGTAACTAAAATTTAGGATTTTCTTCATTTGTAAGCAACAACACACAGAGTAACATTTGTGATATTTGTGTTTGTCACCAATGTACTTAGTCACTTAGTCATATCCGATTCTTTTCAATCCCATGGACTGTCCCAGGCTCCTCTGTCCTTGGGATTTTTCATGCAAGTAAACTGGAGTAGGTTAACAGTTCCTTCTCCAGGGGATCTTCCTGACCCAGGGATCAAACCCAGGTCTCCTGTATTGCAGGAAGATTCTTTACCTTCTGAGCCACTGGTGAAGCCCGTCACCAAGAGAATCATCAATATTTTCATAACATTTAAATTCATGAAGAAACCTTATATATCCTTTGATCTTATTATTTCAGAATTATATAGATGATAGACCTGCAGCAAGACCTTGTTATTTAATGAATTAATGAAGAAACACGTTACTGTATCATATCTTAAGGATTACTTGAAGATGTTGATAATTATATTTAATATAAATGAAATTCTTTGTATTTCATTTATTTATGAATTTTATTTTAAGGAAATAATAGGTTTCACCAAACTAAAAGAGGGGACGATTCAAACTGTGTGGGACCTTGCATTATAAGGATGTTTCTTAGAAGGTCTTTTATACAGACCACTCTTTGGTCATGAAGATGATCTAAAATGTGATGGATTTATCTAAAATCGATGAATGCGATGAATTGAAAAATGCAAATAATTTCTTCTTTTCTGACAGAATGCTATCTCCTATCTCAGAATGATATGGCTTTCTCTTTTTATGAAAGCCTAAGAGTCACTTTCAAGGAGTATTATCCAAGTTAGTTGTAAAGCCTTCTATAACTAAAGATTTATTAACTAAAAGTAATATGATTTGAATATGCTGAAGACCTGAATTCAGTATTTTCCTAAGCATTCTGGCTGACATTCAATTGACTGGTAATGTTATGTATGTGCCCCTGGAAACATCTGGAATTTTAGTTTAAAGGAACACATTTTTTCCCCCCAGGGCTACAAAAGTCTTGTCTTGGGTTGGTCACAGTTTTAAATTGCTACTTTCCTAATTGTGTGTATGGAATTACTCTTGGGTGTAGTCTATGTAACATTTTTGTAATGCTGTGTTTTTAACCATTTGTTATTTTACTCCTCTTCCATTTTTTTTTTTTTTTACTGGTGAGCTCTTTATCCACTAGAAATAAGAGCATTTGATTATTGGTAAATCTCAGTGTCTTTTGTCCACTGTAAAAGGTTCTCAAAAATTTTGAGAGGATTACTTAATTACTTATATTTCTTTCTTTTAATTCAATCCATTTTTTCCACTCTGTTCTATTCTATTTTTTATGTTCTATTCTATTTTGTTCTGTTCTAATCTAGTCATAAGTAGCAAGATTTAAATCAATAGTTTAAGACAAGACTAGATGATAAATGTCAGAAACACATTAACTTGGGAAGCAGAAATTTCAAAGAAGATCCAAAAGTCAATTATAAGGTACCTATAACCATCACCCAATTCAAATAATTGAAAAGGTCAGGTTGTTGATGGTTAGAATAGGATTTGTGAGGAAGCGTTCTTTAATGCATTCTCGGCTATTGGGAAAGGTATAGAAATTCTTCCCTCTTCACCTCAAATCAAAGGAAGATAGTTTCAACCTTGGAGAGCTAGAAGTAAAGGGGATATTGGGAATGGAATCTGTATCTTATGTGAGAGATATAAAAGGTTTGAAGGTGACAGATAAGCTGAAGGAGAGGAAGCTATGTAGATTTCAGCCTTTCCTCAACTAATTAATAGGAATAAAGGCCTAAGGAATGTTTAATGTGAACTGAATGTAGCATATCTGTATTTGGAAGCATGATAGGGCCTCAGGAGACAGAATCTGGAGGTGTACTAACACATTTCAAGGGGCTGTGGACATTGTAAAGGAACATGTGTCCATGCCAAGGTTGTGAGAAGTCTCCAGCCATGGTCCTTGGCAAGAGGTCCCTGGAGAGCCCATGAATGTGCTCACAAAGTAGTCAGCTCTATACACCGGCCAGGTCTAGTGAATCCAAAGCCATCCTCCAATGGTAGTCTTAGTCTTCCCTCTCTTGCTCCAGCTCAGGGTTCCAAGGTAGTCAGTTGACAGAGGACAAACAACACTGCTTGTTGCTTGCTTAATAAATCCTGCCTGCTTGAGCTTAAAAGAAGAAAGAAAGATAGAAACATCAATCAAGCTCTCCTCCCCCACCCCCCATCACCACAATTTCTAGGCTCTGCAACAAATCCAAGGTTGGGAAGAAGTTTTATCTGTTTTAAGGTTGATGTATATTGTGTGTGACTAGACCTAAGACACTGGCAATTTAATGTGATCACACGATGTTTTTATTATCTAAGAATGATTGGAAAAGTCCTGATACTACCTAAAAGATTGAACCTGGGACAGAAAATAAGTTTCCCCTGCTAAGTATATTTTAAAGAGAGTAAAGGACAAAATACTTTTGCTTTGTGATAATACTCCATAAGTTCTGTATGTTCACTAATTTTATGAACTCAGTAAAAATCTATTGCAGTTGAGACAATGCAGTCTTACAATATATCTTGGAAAAACAATCTCAGAATCAGTTGGTGCAAAGTTTGTCAACATATTTTCAAATTTTAGATGGAAAGAACATTCTGTCATATGTGACTATGACTATTTTCTGAAATATCAAAGTATTTTGAGTAATTGACTCAAAAACTAACTTCTGCTAATTTTTAACTTTCTCACATAATAATTCTCTTTTATCTGTACATTGTGCTCTATGTTTCTTTTTTTTTTTATAGATTCTCTGCAGCCTCTCTAGAAATGTTGGAACATTTTCCATGCTACTTTTTTTTCAAAGTTTATATAGAAGCTGAGTGATCCTAAGATTATAAATTCCATTAGTTTGTTTTGGCAGATAATGTATCTTAAACATTATATTCTCTTATACTCATTTTTTTAAAATTCATAGCCACTAAGCAATGTGTGATATAAGACAATGAACATTAGAGGGTTTGTTTGAAAGAATATATTTCAATTTAAAATATTTGGGAAAAACATGCATAATTTTTATGTTTGATTTAATAGATGCTTGAACGTATCTCATCTGTTTCATTTCTGTATCCCCAGATTAAATTTCAACTTCATAAACTTGTATAACCACCAGAAGATGACTTGTATACTCTATCAATCCACAGGCTGAAAAGAAAGTATTTGGTATTTTTGAGGAAATGTGCCACAGATCCACTATAAAATCTAGTCTTCAGAGTTTTACTGATTGCTTCAGTTTCCTGACCTAATTAGGTTTTCTCCCCTCAGGTCTATTTTGCTTTTGTTTATTTGCTGTTTGCGTGCTTATTTTTCAGGTGAACCTGATCCCCATAAGAACTCAGATCTAGTAAATGCTGAAGAAAAACATGCTGAAACACATTCATAGGTCTGAAACACCTTAAAGACGTCTTTCATTCTAAGGATGGGAGGTAATTTTATTTTTTAGATGAAAATTTTATTTCTGAATTGGGATGGTTTGGAGAGTATCATTAGAAACAAAGTTATCTTATTTAAATGTCTTTTGGATTCTTTTCTTTTAATTCTCTGTTTTCTGAGGCAAACCCTTAACAGGTAAGCTTTAAATATTTATGTCTAAGTTTACCTTTTCAAAGGATTCTTGACTTACTCAGCAATAAAATTTATATTTACTGAGACCTTTTAGTCCTTTAAAAATAATAAGCTATAGCCTATGAGGAGGTTTAATTCTGTTTTCTTCTACTACTTCATACAAGAAATATGAATGTTTTATACCAGTTTCCTTTTCTACTTCATGTAGGAAATATGAGTGCTTACATTGGGTGATAATAACAAAGCAAGTACATATTATAAAACAACATCAGTATTTGCTAAAATCCATGGACATTGCATCAATGATTATCTTTTTAAAAATTCGGCTTCTAGGGCTCACCTTTGATCTACCAGATTACCAGCTCTGGGAATGATGCTAATGTCTGTTTAAAAAGTGTAAAAATGAGTCTTGCTATTGGCTTGATGGTAGAGGCAAGAAAAAATGCTGCAGGTACCATATCAAGACTTTGAGATGTTATTAGTAGCACCTCAAATGTTGCTTTAAATCGATGAAGTTAAAATGTGATTAGCCATAACTGTTTTGTGTATGCTGCATTTAGACTTACTTATGGCAAAAAAGGCATTTTTTTTTTTAGGAAACAAATTCACAAGAAATCATGAAGATATATAAAAGCTACATATGCATAAAAAACTCTGAATTCAGGTCCCCATGGCTGTCACAAATGAATGAACAGAACTCCCAACCCCGCCTTTTTTTTAATATAATGAAAGTGCCTTAGCATGGTTGCAGCTGTCACCACTACAGTGTTTTACAGACGTTTTCTACTGAGCGTCATAATAAAGAGAATCTTGCATTACAAAAAAAAAGAAAAAAATGTGGCTCGCTTTTAAGATGAAGCATTTCCCAGTATTCCTGAGTCAGTTGTAAGATTCTTTAATTGATACTAATAGTTTCACTAATAGCCACTGTCAGTGTCAGGCACTGTGATGAAATCTTATGCTTAGTCCTTCAACAGTTCCAGAGTTGTGACTGTGCTTAATAGTTTGCATATGAATTCTGGATAGAAATCAAATCACAAACTGCATAGAAATTTTAAAAACCAGCTCCATATTAAATTTTTTTAAGATATTGTCTTGTATTGAAACTCCAATACTTTGGCCACCTGATGCAAAGAGCTGACTCATTTGAAAAGACCTTGATGCTGGGAAAGATTGAGGGCAGGAGGAGAAGGGGATGACAGAGGATGAGATGGTTGGATGGCATCACCGACTCAATGGACATGAATTTGGGTAGGCTCCGGGAGTTGGTGATGGACAGGGAGGCCTGGCATACTGCAGTTCATGGGGTCGCAAAGAGTCGGACATGACTGAGTGACTGAACTGAGCTGAACTGAACTTGTATTAGTTAACGACAATTTCTCTCCATAACCTCCATCCAAACTTTAGACACACACACACACATACACACAAAAGAGATAGGAAGAGAAATTCCAACTGATATAAAAAGAATATCTATCATTTTCTGATAAATCTCTTATTTTTGTGAGGTCAATAAAATCCAACATGAAATTGCCACACAATAATTGATGCCTATATATGACTAAAACATGATCTTCCTTTTCATTTGGATTTTATTGCAAGATAATGAAAACAGCACTAAAATATTCTAAACCCTCAATTTTTCACAAATCTTTTTCTCCTCTTTCAACACACACTCAGAACAGGCCATTTTATGAACTCATATAAGAGACAAACATAAATTTTGAGCTAGTAATTCTAGCCACATAAATACACTCAAAGTTGCTATCACAGATTTTGGCCAGTGCTTCTGTCATTGCTCTTTCTCCACAATTTGGCCTTCTTCAATCAAACCAGAGAAATTTTAAGGCAAAAGTTGGACATTTTCAAATTTTTATCACTTTGAACCCAGTTATTACATAGGTGACTATGCAATATATGTACTTGAGGCACTTTAAAATTTTACTTTCTCGCTTTCTTTTACACAGAGTGCTGTAACTACAAAACTTTCAAGCTTCTAAGTAAAAGGAAAGCAAAAACAAAATTACAGAAAAATATTTTTGCAGCTCTGAGGCTATTTAGATTGTCCTTGTTGTTTTAAATACATGGGAACCAAGTGAGAAGAGGGGCTGCTCGGAAGTTGTAGTCGAAGTCCTAAGACAACATGAAGCATCAGAGCCCTGACTCTGTGACCTGATGAACTCTTCGTTGTAACTCTCAAGCTGGGAAACCACAGCGAATCCTGTTCCCGAAAGCAGTGAACCAGCCTGCATCCACCACTGTTATTGCAAAGCACGAAAGCATCACCCACATGGGGGTCATCACAATGCAAGTCACGCAAGACCTATGACCAAGATGACAAGAACCTCCAGCCCTTGTTGGAGACAGACACTAGAACTGAGAGTGGGGTTTGCCTTCTGGGGTGTTAATCCCATCAGGATGTAACAAAATATATTACAGGTCAAGGGATAAGGGACAGGAAGTGTGTGTCTGTGTGTGTGTGTGTGCGCGCGCACTCAAAAATGTCTGTGAAAATGGAAGCCCACACTCTTCTGCACAGAGAGCATTATTTGATGTGATTTATAATTTTACTACAAACAAACGAACTGCAGCCATTGGAGACTGCTTCCTTGTCATGTTTTGCCTGAGCATGTGCAGAGCCTTGCCTTTGTTCCAAATTGAAGAACTACCTTTATTTGTTATTAGCTGCCAAGAAAGGTCAAGCCCAAGTAGGTGTTGTAATTTTCACCGTACAAACTCTTCAATGATTGTGAGACTAAAGGAATTTGTTTTTGTGAAAGGTAGAAATTAGATGGAAAAGATCAAGAGTAGTCATCAATTAAAGAAGAAAGTGAAGGTGGATATGTCCATCCTAATGAGTTTTCTGTTGCACCTGCTTCTTCCCTGGGTTCCACAATGCTAAGCAATATTTTAGAAATGGATGCAATCAGAAGCTTTTAAGTCTAAGTAGTGGGATTTTATAACTCACAACTTAGATATCTTTTCATGTGTAAGCCATATTCTATATGCATATTAGGTATGCATTATTCTAATTTAAGATATATTTGTGCATAGACTGTGTATAAGATGCTTTTAAATGTTCTGTGAATAAGGTCCTTAGCTTTTGTTTCACCTGAAGCATATGTAGAACACAGATAAATAATTGAATTGTATCGTAGATATTATAATGCAATTGATATTTTAAATGCAAGCAGTAAAGATTGATCTATAATGATGTGTTGCAGGGAAAATTTATAGATATGTACAACATGGTGACTTTTTGTCCTTTAACAACGGATTTCTTATTTCTATTTATGGAGAAACTGCAGTTACTGCTTTTAATGTCTTTTTTAAGGTAGCTATTTACAAACTAGAAAATATTCTGCATTTAAAATAGAACCTGACTGTCTGGGAAGTCTAATTACTATTGTTCCTATTTGAGCCAGTTGTCTTTCATTAAAGGTATAGAATCTCTCAACAGAGAAATAAATTGAAACACTGCTTCTGAACTGTCATAGGAAACATGTCCGCTTTGTTCCTATTAATGCTTTAAGATATGTAGACTTTGTAACTAAAACAATAGAAGAGTATAATGAAGTCATTATTTTCTGTATATGGGTTTTAACCTAATTTTCCAGGTTATGTAACTTGTAAAGCACTGTGACAGAACTTCCAGGGATCCGAGAAAACGTGCTCCATCCCTTCAGAAGAGTTGTCACACTGTTGATGCACTTATTCCTTTTAAACTAATATCCCTGTCTCATTTCCTCTTTCCCTCCTTCCATTTCGTGTCTTTACTTCTCTCTTCTGTATCGTCCTTATTCCCTCTTCTCTGGTAGAGGGAGGATCGGAGAAGGCGATGGCACCCCACTCCAGTACTCTTGCCTGGAAAATCTCCTGGATGGAGGAGCCTGGTAGGCTGTAGTCCATGGGGTCGCTAAGAGTCAGACACGACTGAGCAACTTCACTTTCACTTTTCACTTTCACCCATTGGAGCAGGAAACGGCAACCCACTCCAGTGTTCTTGCCTGGAGAATCCCAGGGACAGGGGAGCCTGGTGGGCTGCTGTCTATGGGGTCGCACAGAGTTGGACACGACTGAAGCGACTTAGCAGCAGCAGCAGCAGAGGGAGGATAGTGGTGCCCATCCCTTCTTGCCAACATAGTGCTGAATCCATCCTGAAGGATGGATAAATTTGACTCCTGAGCCTTAAATGTTTGCTTAGCATTGTACCTTCAGCTACCCAACATATATCTAACAATTTCATAGGCCTTTTTATTTAAGCAGTATCTCTTTTATTTAATTTTTAACATGACAAGCTACAATTCTTGTGTTTTTATTCTGCTGTAATTTTCCATATTTCCTATTATATATGATTGTTAAATAAATCTTACTGGAGGGAAAATATTGTGAACCATTTGGTGCCTGATGTAATTCGATTTGGTAGGGCATTATAAAGTTGATGAAATCAGGGAAAACCAGAAGTACATCATCCTAAAAATTGATACGAGTTCTATCAGAAAGTGATTTTTACTCTATGAAAGAAATGTTCATTGAACATGGATTATTGCACCTATTATTTGCATGCTCCTGGCTAGATGCATGTGCATATAGGATTCTGGAAAGCTGAATCATTACTCTAGAAATTTCCTATTTTATAGAGGAGCAAATCTATACACATAAATAACTAAAATGCCACATATAAAGTAATCAGGTACAAATAAAATGCCCCCTCTGGATATTAAAGGAGGTAAACACTGCCCTTATTTTTAGGGCTTCCAAAAATGGATGGCACATGAGTTGACATTTCAATAACAAATAATAAACCAAAGCTCATATTCACAGCCTATTTTCTATATACAAGCTCCAGGTAAGCACTTAACAAATGTTATCTCTAATCCTCAGTCATCCGGTAAAGTGGGTATAAATATGAGTAAGGACATAATGTCTCAGAGGAAGAGCCTTGTCTGAGGCCATGTGGGTCTCCAGACTGGAATTTGTTGTAGGGCTCTCTGGCACCAGAGACCTCTTTTTCTTTCCACTGTATCTATATAGGATGTGGCAGAAGCACAGAGGGAAAGACAGTTCTGTGAAGAAGAAGAATGTGAATAAGGTAACACTAGAGAAAAAAAAAAAAAAGAAGTAAAGAGTGTCAAGGTGAAGACCTGGAGAGTTTTAATTAACTCAGTGAAAAGGAACTGGCTCAGTATGTGTCACTTCTTAGGCTGTGTCTTCATGATGCTAAAGCATTCTCTATGAAAAAATGTAAAAATTCATCTAATCATCAGATACATGAGGCTTAACTTTCTACTTTAAATATGATTCCATGATAAATTTCCACCTAATATCAAAAAGTTTTTGAAGGTCACATTTTAATTTTGAAAATAATTTAATTTTGTTTAATGTGAATATAAAACACATCTTTCCTTTGGAAGATACATTAAGACTTGCATCCTCTGTTTAATTGCTTTCCTTAAATATCACAAAATGTATCCTGCATTTAGCACAAGCTTTAAACAGTAATGAAAATATATACTTCAGAGTAAAAAAACAAACACCTAATGATACCCCACATTACATCCCTGTCCTTTCTTCAGAGGTAATTCCAAATATTTAAGACACAAATTCTATGTATGGACCAACATGCATATTTAAAGCTCTTTGGGGAACTATTTGTCCTTTAGTAGCATTAATAAATTTTCTAGATTATTTCCTTACTAATTGTGATGGTTGGAGAACTCCCTTTGCCTCTCAGGCTGATAGGTTTTTTCTCTCTAATAATTAAAGAGTTAATTATTTAGTTCTTGTGATAGTCTTACTGCTGCATTATATTATCTCTTACATTATCTCTTTTATCCCCTATAACTGCTCTTTGAGGATGTGTTATCCCCATCTTTGGATGAGGAACCACAACAGAAGAAGGTAAATCATTTGTGTAAGCTCACACAGCTAATAAGTTGAGGACCCTGGATTTGAAGTCTGAGTGTGACTTCCTAAACCAGTAGGCAGACTGTCTCTGGCCAATGTGAGAGGATCAGTCCTATCTTTTCCACCCACATTATCCATTACCTTCCTTTTCTAACCTTTACTCCATCCTACTCTTTATTCTCTCCAGGTATTTGTCCCTAAAAGCTACCACTCTGAGAGGGCAGAATTTCTACTGACCAACAGCAGGGGCAAGGATGGTTGGGTGACCAATGAAATCATGTATTACAGCAGAAGAGGTGCCTTTGATTTCTCTGGATGGAGGAATTATTTCCCATGCTTAATATGTGACCTTAAATTCTTCCTTTTCAGATAACCGGTGGTATTCAGTCCAGACCTTTGCTACTGAAAGTGTGGTCCCTACTTGGGAACTTCTTAGAGACGAAGAATCTCAGGGCCCATCCAAAACTTTTAAACTCTACTTGGCCTTTGAAGAAGATACCTGGTTGATTTCTATACATATCATTGTTCTATATGTTAATCAAATATTATGGAGATAATTCTAAATACCTACCAAGCATTTAGATGTGCAGTTTTTCCACCGCACTAGACAAGAGCTCCAGAGTTCACACTTTCAACACTGTTCTACTCCCTCAAAACTAAAGCAAACCAAACCCCTACACACTCCTAAACTGGACACAGTTACGATTTCTTCAGTTGTTGAGAAGCTTGCTATGACATAGTACTTGGGTTGATTGAAAGTTAAGTTATATTGTTTCTATAAGCATTAATGAAAGGACTGATGCTAAAGCTGAAACTCCAGTACTTTGGCCACCTCATGCGAAGAGTTGACTCATTGGAAAAGACTCTGATGCTGGGAGGGATTTGGGGCAGGAGGAGAAGGGAACGACAGAGGAGGAGATGGCTGGATGGCATCACCGACTCAATGGACATGAGTTTGGGTGAACTCCGGGAGTTGGTGATGGACAGGGAGGCCTGGTGTGCTGCGATTCATGGGGTCACAAAAAGCTGGACATGACTGAGCAACTGAACTGAACTGAACTGAAGCATTAATGACCCATTTCCTTTTTTCTATCAAGAGAGCATTGCAGGGTTTAGATTTTTACCTTCTCACATGTGTTCCACATTTGGCTTCTCTACTTCCAGCTCTTTTCACTTTTTCTTTTCTGCACACTGTTATTTGATTTTTTATTTTTTTTTAGTTGTAGCATGTGGGATTTTTTTTTCTCCTGTATTTTATTTATCTTTTTTTTTTTTTTTTTTATTTACAATATTGTATTGGTTTTGCCATACATCAACATGAATCCGCCATGGGTGTACACGTGCTCCCCATCCTGAACCCCCCTCCCGCCTCCCTCCCCATAATTACTCATCCTTTAAAAAGAATACATTTGCATCAGTTCTAATGAAGTGGATGAAACTGGAGCCTATTATACAGAGTGAAGTAAGCCAGAAAGAAAAACACCAATACAGTATACTAATGCACACTGTTGTTGTATTGATTTTTGTATCTTATGTATGTACATATGTGAAGTTGCTCCTTTGTATCCGACTCTTTGCAACCCCATGGACTGTAGCCTACCAGGCTTCTCAGTCCATGGAATTTTTCCAGGGAACAGTACTGGAGTGGGTTACCATTTCCTTCTCCAGCAGATCTTCCCAACCCAGGGATTGAACCTGGGTCTCCCGCTTTAAAGGCAGACGCTTTACTGTCTGAGCCACCAGGGAAGCCCATTATTATATTAAATCTCCTTAATTCATTCTTTGGAACTGCTACTCTTCTTCTCAAAAACAGTTTATCCCTGTTTACACCAGGGGTCAGTAAGCCCTTTCTGTTAAGAATCAGGAAGTAGATATTTTAGGTTTTGCAGGCCACATCCCATAACACTGTTTTTCCTCCCCTATTTCCTCTTCTTCTTCCTCTTTTCTTTCTTCTCTTCCTTGTCTATTTTTACAAGCCTTTAAAAATGTAAAAGGCAAGTATAAAAACAAAGTAAAAACCATTCTTAACTCGGGGGACAGGAGTGGTACATCAAAATAGGCCCCCTGGCCAATTTAGCCTGTGGGCCTCTGACACTTGCTTCTTTTTCAGATGAAGAGTTTTTACCCTAGCAGGAAAGAGTAGCATACTGTTGATGCCAGTGTTGTCATCCCCGAGAGACGTAGCTTCCCCAGGGCCTGCACAACTACCCTGAGGAAGAGGGAAGTGATTATTTCCAGTTCCCCTGTTACCCATTCGCAGCCCAGGGAGCAGTTTAGCAAGGCTGGCTCCACCACTGGTTCTCAACACTTAGAAGGCTTCAGCATCACCTGGAGGGTCTGTTAAACTGCAGATTCCTAAGCCCAACCTCCCAGAGGGCCTGAAGAACTATGGACAGAGGTTTGTGACATTGTACAGGAGGCAGTGATCAAGACTATCCCCTAGAAAAAGAAATGCAAAAAGGCAAAATGGATATCTGAGGAGGCCTTACAAATGGCTGAGAAAAGAAGACAAACTAAAGGCAAAGAAAAGGAAAGATGTACCCATTTGAATACAGAGTTCCAAAGAATAGCAAGGAGAGATAAGAAAACCTTCCTCAGCGATCAGTGCAAAGAAATAGAGGAAAACAACATAATGGGAAAGACTAGACATTTCAAGAAAATTAGAGATACCAAGGGAACATTTCATGCAAAGATGGACTCAATAAAGGACAGAAATGGTAGGGACCTAACAGAAGCAGAAGATATTAAGAGGTGGCAAGAATATGCAGAAGAACTATACAAAAAAAATCTTCATGACCCAGATAATCACGATGGTGTGATCACTCACCTAGAGCCAGAAATCCTGGAATGTGAAGTCAAGTGGGCCTTAGGAAGTATCACTATGAACAAAGCTAGAGGAGGTGATGGAATTCCAGTTGAGCTATTTCAAATCCTAAAAGATGATGCTTTGAAAGTACTGCACTCAATATGCCAGCAAATTTGGAAAACTCAGCAGTGGCCACAGGACTGGAAAAGGTCAGTTTTCATTCCAGTCCCACAGAAAGGCAATGCCAAAGAATGCTCAAACTACCGCACAATTGCACTCATCTCACATGCTAGTAAAGTAATGCTCAAAATTCTCCAAGCCAGGCTTCAACAGTATGTGAACTGAGAACTTCCAGATATTCAAGCTGGATTTAAAAAGGCAGAGGAACCAGAGATCAAATTGCCAGCATCCGTTGGATCATCAAAAAAGCAAGAGAGTTCCAGAAAAACATCTACTTCTGTTTTATTAAGTACGCTGAAGCCTTTGACTGTGTGGATCACAACAAACTGTGGAAAATTCTTAAAGAGATGGGAATATCAGACCACCTTACCTGTCTCCTGAGAAATCTGTATGCACATCAAGAAGCAACAGGTAGAACTGGACATGGAACAACAGACTGGTTCCAAATTGGGAAAGAAGTACGTCAAGGCTCTATATTGTCACCCTGCTTATTTAACTTATATGCAGAGTACATCATGAGAAATGCTTGGCTGGAAGAAGCACAAGCTGGAATCAAGATTGCCAGGAGAAATATCAGTAACCTCAGATATGCAGATGACACCACCCTTATGGCAGAAAGCAAAGAAGAACTAAAGAGCATCTTGATGAAAATGAATGAGGAGAGTAAAAATGTTGGCTTAAAATTCAACATTCAGAAAACTAAGATCATGGCATCCAGTCCCATCACTTCATGGGAAATAGATGGAGAAATAGTGACAGGCTTTATTTTTTGGGCTCCAAAATCACTGCAGATGGTGACTGCAGCCATGAAATTAAAAGATGCTTGCTCCTTGGAAGAAAAGCTATGACCAACCTAGACAGCATATTAAAAAGCATAGACATTACTTTGCCGACAAAGGTCTGTCCAGTCAAAGCTATGGTTTTTCCAGTAGTCATGTATGGATGTGAGAGTTCGACTATAAACAAAGCTGAGCACCAAAGCATTGATTCTTTTGAACTGTGGTGCTGGAGAAGATTTGAGAGTCGCTTCGCACTGCTAGGAGATGAAACCAGTCCATCCTAAAGGAAGTCAGTCCTGAATACTCATTGGAAGGACTGATGCTGAATGTGAAACTCCAATACTCTGGCCACCTGATGAGAAGAAATGACTCATTGGAAAGACCCTGATGCT
Source organism: Bison bison bison (assembly GCF_000754665.1). Taxonomy (NCBI): domain Eukaryota; kingdom Metazoa; phylum Chordata; class Mammalia; order Artiodactyla; family Bovidae; genus Bison; species Bison bison. The sequence continues at coordinate 674,786 of NW_011494518.1, forward strand.
GGGAAAGATCAAAAGCAGGAGGAGAAGGTGTCGACAGAGGATGAGATGGTTGGGTGGCATCACAGACTCAGTGAATGGGAGTTTGAGCAAACTGCAGGAGTTGGAGATGGACAGGGAAGCCTGGCATGCTGCAGTCCACGGGGTTACAGAGATTTGGACAAGAATGAGGGACTTAACTGAACTGACCTCCCAGAGAGTCTGATACCACGAGTCCGGGGTAGACATGACGTGATGCTGATGCCATTGGACTAGAGATCTCACCGAAAGAACCACTGGTTTACAAATAAGCAAGGCTTAAACACTTTAGCATAGTATTCAAAGTCCTTTGCAGTCTAACCCCAGCCTATGATTTTAGCCGAAGCCTTCACCACACCACTCACTGCTTCTGGACCTCAGCTATGCCTCGGACATGACGCCTCCTCTGCATGGATCTTGCTACTCCCTTTGCCACCTTTACCTGTCACTGTCCCTCCTTCCTCTAAGGACCTGAGAACAGAAAGCTTCTCCCAGAAAGCCTCTTCTCATCACTCTGGTCAGAGCTCTTAGACCTTCTTTTCTGGATGAACACATCTCATATCCCTCTGTGCAGGGAACTTGCAGTTCTCCATTTCATGTGTTTGCTGCCAGATTTTAAGATAAAGAAGCACTGAACCCTACTGAACATAGTAGATATTCAGTAAATATTCATTAAATGAATGAATATGAGTAAGTAAATGAAGGTAAGAAGGAGAAGTTTATTTTTGTTTGTTCTAATATATGATTGAGTTAATCTTTTTCAGATAACATCTCTAGTTAATTCAATCAAAATGAGACTCACTTTTCAGGCTTTTTATATCTACATAATTCCAAGAATCCATTTGTGTTTTTCCCCCCCTCAGAACAGACAAATGGCAGGGGGGGGGCGATGTGCATTAATTCTTAATAGCTTGCTAACAGTAAACCTGGATTATACAAGAAGAGCATTAAAGTCTCCCCATCTGTCTCTTGTCTACCATTGGGGAGATGGGTCCGCTGGTGCAGAGACATGAATTATAGCTAATCTTACCAACTTTACAAGGAGAAAAGGTCATATTTCCTGAGTGATTCATCCAGGAAACAATACAAGCTTCAGAGCAACATTGGCCTCAATTCATAACATGTCTTTGGTAGTTGGTAGCTGTCAGGCCTTTCATTTCCTAACTTCTCACCACAGAGACTTTGGTAGAATGGTAAAATAACAGTGAGGAACATTTAAAGGACTTAGACTGTGCTTGGGAGAAGGAAATGGCAACCCACTCCAGTGTTCTTGCCTGGAGAATCCCAGGGATGGAGAAGCCTGGTGGGCTGCAGTCCATGGGGTCGCACAGAGTCGGACACAACTGAAGCGACTTAGCAGCAGCAGCAGCAGACTGTGCTTGACACATTGTTGGTTCTAAATGAACAGAAGTTAATATTATTTTATTTTTATCCAGGTGTTGTTATTTCTTGTTGAATTGTATGTGGAAGACCTGAGGCAAGAAATATCTCATCCAAAGACTGAATTTGGCCCTTAGTTCAATTTCAGACTTTGTTGATTACAGTTTCCGTGATCTTGGCCTCAATTTTCTCATCTATGAAATGGAGATAGTAAGAGTCCCTATTTTATAGAATTACTGAATGATTAAATGAAATGGCCCATTTAAGGTGCTGCGAATATCCACTGACATATAGAAAAGCTGAAATAGTATGAACTATAAGAATAAGAATATCAGGAGATCCACCTCAATCCTTTAAAATTAATTATTGCTTATAGTTGCATGGTTTTGACTTTAGTAGCAATATCCTAAAAGTCCACATGATGGAGAGGTTGTTCCATGTGAAGAGTAGGCCAGCTGTTTTAAAATAGAGGTCAGCATTTAGGTCCTTGGCTTTTTAGAAAAGCAAAATTACATATAGATATATGGAAATACAGTTTGACCTATATAGACAGATAACAATATTGATATATGTCATGTGGCTATTCAATTTTAGGGACTTTGTAAAATGTAAATATTGAAAAACATCAGCATAAAGATAAAATATCAATAACCTTTAGACTTTCTGAATGGAGTTTTAAATAAAACACACGATTAGACAATCCAAGTGTACTTAGAAGCAACAATAGCAGTTTCTCAAAAAAAAAAAACAATAACCCTGCAGGCAAACTTCTCATTAACAAAATTTTTTTTAAAAAGCTCTCTTTGGTGGAAACAAAAAAGGGAGGAGAACTTTGATAATGTGGAAATTGCGTGAGAAAAGCAGCTGTGTCCACTAAATGTGGTAAGTCAGATGCCTTCTAAGAGCCAAGTGGGTCAACAGTGAAACCATAATCTTACAGTACATGGGAGCAAGACGGCCACTAGAAATGGCCGTGGTGCAGAAGACACAGCAGAAGGAAATGACTTGGCAGGTGTGGACGGGAGCTTGTTAAGAGCAAGTTGTGTGGTCAGGGAGGGGAGGGAAAAGGAGCTGGTCTTGCCTCTGCTTGGGCTCTCTCTCTCTCTCTGGCTCCTTTCTCTTTCCACCTCCCACTGCGCCACAGTCCTGCGCCTTTCTTTGTTTTGTCTAGCTTATTCTGGGTCTCTCCCTCCATTCCCACCTAGCTTTCTCTTAACAGAAAATAATTTGAAAACGATAACTTGGGGAAATATTTGTTTTAAAAAAAGTTTGAATTCTGTGTGCTTAATTTAATAGCATATGGGTTAAATCTCTTTTTGCCCTTTAAAAAAAAAAGCTCCATTTTTATTTCAGTGTGTTTACATTATGCACATATACAGTTGTACACATATACATATTTTTTATGGGCTTCCCAGGCAGCTCAGTGGTAAAGAATCGGCCTGCCAATGCAGGAGACACGGGTTAGGTCCTTGGGTTGGGAAGATCCCTTGGAAAAAGAAATGGCAATCCACTCCAGTATTCTTTGCTGGAAAATCACATGGGCAGAGGAGCCTGGCAAGCTACAGTCCATGGGGTTGCGAAAAAGCAGACACGACTTAGTGACTAAACAACAGCAACAGTAATGTTTAAAACACCAGACAAATATAACAAATAAGTGACAGTCTCAAATAGGAAATCTATGTCCCATTAGGGCAAGAGAAGAAAGATGAGAGCAGCATCTGGTAATGTAATCAGTACGATTAGGGAAACATCCACAGAATTTATGCTGCAGGGGAAATGTAATGGGAAATACCCATTTACTGCAATGCCTTGACAAGTGCTGTTGGTGCTAACGCTGCTGAGTCGCTTCAGTCGTGTCCGACTCTGTGCGACCCCAGAGACGGCAGCCCACCAGGCTCCCCCGTCCCTGGGATTCTCCAGGCAAGAACACTGGAGTGGGTTGCCATTTGCTTAGTCTCTTGTAAATAAAGGAGAGAAGATATTCTCCTATGATTCTTGAAGAGATCTTTAAGCATCTGCAAGTAATTTTTGCAAAGTTCTTATTGTTCCACTGCTTTGATTCATAGTTAAACCATTGCAGAGGAAAGACAGATTAATAGGAAATAAGTATACATGTACATTTAATATAAATTTTGCATGACACAGGAACCTTTATAAGGAAATGAAGATTCAAAGAAACAGATCTGAGTGTGTTTTTTTTGCTAGGATTGATGAAGAATGGACAGCCGTGGAAGAATATGACAGGTTAAGAAGTGTGAGGTGAATAGAGGAAATGGGGAAGCCTCTAACAACTGTGTTTGGATTCTTCTGAGAGTCCCTTTGTCTTCAGAAACAAGGATCTTCCTCCCCAGGTACAGGGAGGACACCGTTCACGTGAGGGTTCTAGGCCTGTTTCAGTGGAGAGGGACAGCGAGAAGGTGTCCCTCACAGAGAGTGAGGCTCCTGTGTCCGTTTTCTCAAAATCCTCCAACTTAAGATGTTCAGCATGCCCAGGTGCCATGTTTGGGAGTGGTGTGTCCTGAATCCTATCACTACATTTGAGAAAAATGGATTTTTAAATTCCAGCGAAACTCCTTCCTCAATTAGTTTGAGGGGAGTAGCAGTTAGAATGCTCTGTTCTGTTCCTCCTTAAGCAGCATGTTGCTTTTTCAATACTATAATATTTATAGTGTATTCTCTATAATTACTCATTTAAGTCTGAGGTAATTATGATTATTTAGATTATTTTTACGTTTTCTGCAATATATAATCTGGGAGATAGTATGTGAAAAATTATCATTCCTCAAATCCTGGAAGAGAGATGGGGAAAGATAATTGATATTCAAAATAACAACTTGTGCAATTTACTTTTATTTTACAATTTCTTAGAAATTAAGAAAAAGGAACAACTTTAAAAGATTGATGTCTTTTTTTCTCTAAGAATAGATTGTACTTAGGATTGTCATAAACTTGGCAGATCCTTTTTTTGTAAGATATTAAAGGCTATTTTTTAAGGGAAGCTTGGTGTGCTACAGTCCATAGGGTCTCAAAGAGTCGGACACAACTGAGTGGCTGAACAACCACCACAAACTTAGAAAGGGCTTTCCTGATGACTCAATCGGTACAGATGTGCCTCCAGTGCAGGAGACACAGGTTCAATTCCTGGGTCCAGAAGATCCCCTGGAGAAGGAAATAGCAACCCTCTCCCCTATTCTTGCTTGAAGAATTCCATGGACAAAGGAGCCTGGTGAGCTACAGTCCAAAGGGTTTCAAAAAGCCCAACCTGACAGAGGGACCAAGCGCACATGCAAACAGAAAAGATTTCTAAATGTGCCAAATACTTCAAAAAGAGTTTCAAATTTTCTTTTTTATTGGCCATAGGTCATTTTAGTTTGAAGTCAATGTCAAAGCATCAAAGTAAAACTCAGGTTCTTCTTCCCACGCCAGTCTCAGCAAAATTATCCCCACGTGCTTTGTGTAGGAAATGTAGAAAACTTACTTCTAAGTCATCTATAAAGCACTATAAGAAAACATAAAAACCTATGATTCTTAAGGAGGATAGGCTTTTCATCCTTAAAACTACTACAATTTCTCAAACAGATCATAAGATAGTGGAAGAGTTTGTTGGGCCATTGGTTCATTTAGGGCCACTTTCTTTGGGCTCTAGTTTCCTGTTCTATAAAATGAATCCTATACATACATATTTAATGTGATTATTAACTGAAAAGAGGTGAGGCCTCTTTATTAATTGTAAAGAACTGAGCATATAGTTGCTAGCAGGATGGCAACAATAGGAGCCTTCTCATTTTTATAACTCTGGCATTTGAATCAGTAGCTTGTATGTAGTAGACTATCAATATATATGTATGTGTGTGTATATATATATTTGTGGAAAAAAATTGAATCAAAACCAATAGCATTTGAAAAAGAAGCAAAGGAATAAATAAATATAATGGAATTTGAAAAACAAGAAAGAAAATATATTTAAAAGCCTCCTTATTGTAAGAGAAAGTTTATTGTGACCCCATGGACTCTATTGTCCATGGAATTCTCCAGGTCAGAATACTGGAGTGGGTAGCCTTTTCCTTCTCCAGGGGATCTTCCCAACCCAAGGGCTCAAACACAATTCTCCCGCATTGTGGGTGGATTCTTTACCAGCTGAGATACAAGGGAAGCCCAAGAATACTGGAGTGGGTAGCCTATCCTTTCTCCGGCAGATCTTCCAGACCCAAGAATCAAATGGAGGTCTCCTGCGTTTCAGGCAGATTCTTTACCAACTGACCTATCAGAGAAGCCCCTATTCCAGAAATAGAAAAACTAAAAATGAATCACTTAAAATTTACTGAAATTCAAGATGTCACTTTTGGCTATAGAGAGAAATAAATTGAAATGAAAAAGAGCTTGGCAAATAGTGGAGCATCAGTGATTAGCCAAAAAAAAAATATATATATATATATATATATATGACAGAACAGTTTATGAAAAGCATGTCAATGTTTGTGTATAAAATATCGAAAGTACTTCAGAGAGCAATCCTGGAGAAAGAAAATAATACATGATGATGGAATTGGAGGTAATGGTGGTAATGGGTATTTGTTTTGCGTTGGTATTTTTCCAAGCACAAGTAGGAACACAGCACTAAGTCAGCTTCTGTTTGTTATCAACCCATTTTGCACCTGGAGGACAAAAAGAAAATAACTATTACTTCAGAACATAGGGGGAATATTCCAGAGAACTTAGTACCATGTCATGTAAATCTCTGTAGAGGGAAAAATCTGCTATGCATCACTTAAAGGCAAGAAACTTGTATGCTTAGATAAATTATCCAACTGGTGATTTGTGGGAGGAAATTTTTCCTGGAAAGATTTCCTTTTAAATTTTAAAAGATAAAAATTTATCACCAGTTTTTAGACCATTTTCTAAGAAGTCAAAAGAGAAAACGATTGGCTACAATGCTAATGCTGTTAACACGCATCGCATGCATGCTATACATACATGGAGTATGTGTGTATTTCTAACTTAAACGATTTTGTTCTGGTGGCTGTCAGACAAGCATTCAAAGATACCCCTTTTCTCTTCTGATCCCATCTTGCCTTAGCGCTGCTACTTTCCATCTGCTCCCTTCTCTTCTGTCCTTTGCTGCTTGTCTGCAGTTCCTGGAAGAGCCAGAGGGGGAAACAAAGGCCTTAGGGTTGGAAGGAGCCTCACACGCTCATCTGGTTACCCCTCCCCCACATCATTCTCCACATTTCACTGATTAGGAAACTGGGTCCCAGAGAAATTCAAGAACTTTCCCAATGTCACACAGTTATGACAAAGAAAAATGCCACCCTCTGCTACATCACCTCCTATTTCCTTCTAGAATTTATCACTGTCCGAAATGATCTAATTCACTAATTAATTTGCATACGTATTGACAGTCTTCAAATACTAGAATACACATCCAAGAATTTAAGGACCTGAACTATTCGTGTGTCCTCAACACTTAATGTCCAGTACATCATAGGCATTCATTGAATAATAAACTAGAATATTGGTTTCTTGTTTCCAATGTATAATTTTATAAACTATACCAAATTATCCTATGAAAAATGGTATAGGATAACTAAGAATATCAGACCTGTTTTAGCTACAGGTCTGTCATAAACATTAGCCCAATTTATGCATTTTAAGCAGCAAAAATTTCTGTTGAGTATTAATGTTTTCAACTCTTTGACATGTATAAGTAGCTTATGCTTCTTTTACATGTTCCAAGAAAGAAGAAACTCCATGAATTGTGTTCATTTGGTAAACAGATGCTGCTGGCCACTCAATGGATATTCATACTCACTTCATACCCTACAAAGAGAATTTTAACTTAATTGGAAAGTAACAAGGTACCTAGAGTCTTTTCCTTTCTCTTCCCACTGTTCTTTCTGCTTGAGACAGACCAGATACTTGAAACAGCCTCTCTCTTAGGGCCACAAAGTTACAATTTTGAGATGTTCAGTTCAGTTCAGTTGCTCAGTCACATCCAACTCTTTGCAGCCCCATGGACTGCAGCACGCCAGGCTTCCCTGTCCATCACCAACTCCTGGAGCTTGCTCAAACTCATTCCAAAGAGTCAGTGCTGCCATCCAACCATCTCATCTTCTGTCATCCCCTTCTCCTGCCTTCATTCTATCCCAGCATCAGGGTGTTTTCAAAGAAGTCAGTTCTTCACATCAGGTGGCCAAAGTATTGGAGTTTCAGCTTCAGGATCAGTCCTTCCAATGAATATTCAGGACTGATTTCCTTTACGATTGACTGATTGAATCTCCTTGCAGTCCAAGGGACTCTCAAAAGTCTTATGCAACACCACAGTTCAAAAGCATCAATTCTTTGAGATCTTAAGGACAATGAAAAGTACCTAGATGCCCATTGGTGTCTGGAGCCACAATTCCAGTTCTGAACATTTTCCTGCATGATATAAATAAACCTCTATCCATTGTTTGCTGGTTTTTTATTATTTGCTGTCAAATGCTTGTTCTAAAAATAATGAAGAACCATTTGCTGAACATACTCTAGAATTCTGTTATTTTTAGGATTCTAGCACTCCAGTACTCTTGCCTGGAAAATCCCATGGATGGAGGAGCCTGGTAGGCTGCAGTCCATGGGGTCGCTAAGAGTCGGACACGACTGAGCAACTTCACTTTCACTTTTCACTTTCATGCACTGGAAAAGGAAATGGCAACCCACTCCAGTGTTTTGCCTGGAGAACCCCAGGGACTGGGGGAGCCTGGTGGGCTGCTGTCTCTGGGATCGCACAGAGTCGAACACGACTGAAGTGACTTAGCAGCTTAGCAGCAGCATGATAATGCCATATTCTCCTCGGGCTCACTGTGCTCATTCCCTCAAATTATACTCATGTTTACAAAAAGTTAGAGGAACAGAAAAAATTTGGTAAGTCATAGTTGTAGATTGATAAGAAAAGTGAAAATAAATCCAATACCGTTTTAGTCTACCTTCTCCAATTGTTTTCTTCAAGTTACCAGGCTTCTTTGAGTTCCTTCCTTCACCTCCTTTTCTCTCTAATCTACTCTCATGTTCATCTTCTCTCTACAGACCAAGTCTCCATTATCTGCATAAATTAAGTATGAAATGCAGTGAGAGAAGTGGCCTGCACCAATATCTGTATCCACAGAAAAAGGGAGCCTCACACTAAACATCTAGGACAGTACTATGGTTGAATGGTAGACTCTACAAAATGCAATCAGGCATCTGTGCATCCACATAGATTATTTCACTTAACTCACACAACCTTGTAAAGTAGAAGCTTTTACCTCCATTGCTATGTGAATTCTATGGGATATTTGCAAAGTTTACCACCATAATTATCTACAATTTGCAAAACCAAAGATGCTTGCTATCATTTTCCAAAAGCTCTTCTTACTCTGAAATTTAGTTCTTCAGAATGTTAAGAAGACTAATAATCTAATTTCTTCAACAGATTTCACATTTCAGTAACATACACATTTTTAATGCAGGAGACGTTGGAGACATGGGTTCAATCCCTTGGTCAGGAAGATCCTGATCCCTGGGTCAGGAAGATCCCCTGGAGGAGGGCATGGTAACCCACTCCAGTATTCTTGCCTGGGAAATCGCATGGACAGAGGAGCCTGGCAGGCTACAGTCCGTGGGGTTGCAAAGAGTCGGACATGACCGAAGTAACTTAGCACATGTGCAGGCATGCATACCTATCAGCTTTGAAGCCTGGTTTTTAGAATCAAGGACTTAGAAAACTAAGGATATTTCTTTCCCATCTTCCTTCAGAAAAGTCAAAATTCCATGTAACCATAAACACTTCAGTGTAGTTAGACATGCTTTTCCATTATCAGTTTGCACTTTACATTGCTTGCTTTTAGATATGGGTAAATAAACAGAATTTTTAAAGCAATGCAATGTAAGTGGTTTATTTATGAATTCATAAATCCATATTGCTACTAAGAAAACTCTGCGATACTTGCACTTAAGCTATTTGCTATGACAACACCCCATAATAGTATTTCTAAAATTTCACTCAGTTGTATATCACTTTCATGATTTTGAGGTATGACTTCTACTATGATTATTTAACACCTTTTAAAAATATTGATTTAAAATATACTCACACTTTAAGCTTGTCTCACCCTAAGCAACAATAGCTTAAGGATTTGTGATTAAGTATATTTTCTAATATATAATAGTATCTATAAATATAAAAATAACTTGTCCATGCTAACCTAAAATCATCCATTTCCACAATATAGACAGCACTGGTATAATTGAAATACAATTTAAAATGGATTGTTTTGAATTAAAATTTAAAAGAATGGTGAAACTTAAGAACGGAAAATTGTCTGAGAATTTTGTTTTTTATAAAGATGCTTACCCTGCACAACTCTGGGAAGAAAAGGGGTTACAAAATTATTGTTTAATAGAAATAAATCTTGCCTAGAATTCTGCTCTACCCCTCTATACTCTCTGCTTCAGTTCCTTATGTTTAGAGAGATTTAAAAAATACTCAGCTAATCCATCTGACTTAATCTTTCCCAGATTCAGAGTATGCAGTGGAAGAGTATCAAAGAACAAGTGGCCAGCATGATAAGAAAGGACTGGGAGGAACTGATGAAGTGTCATCTCAGAAAGGAGACCATTTAGGAGATGACACCAGAGTGTTCTTTGATATCTGAACAGATGTGATATAGGAAAGGAGGTAAAGTACAGGAGAAAGAGAGAGATTAACACACAAAAGAATAAAGTTCCTTGGCTGGGCTGGGATTCAGCAGGAGCTGTGCAAGAGTAGGAGAAGCAATCACTTATCTGTGCTATTGTGGAGGATGTATTAGACAAGATTTGGATAGACAGTCTCAGGCCCTTTCTCATTCTAGCAGTACTAATAGATACCAGTTATTAAATACTCATTATGCTGGGCTAAACATTTTTATAGATCCATCTCTTTTAATTTTTGCAATTACCCAGTAAGGGTAAGTAAGTATGATTGTACTCATTTTACAAATGGAGATACTGAGTCTAAAACTTGGTAGAGGTTGAATTTGAACCCAAGTCAGTTGACTCAAAGCCCACCTACTAACCATTATCTCACATTATAAATGTTGTCTGGGAAAGAAAAAGTTTTTGTTTTGTTTTGCTGTGTTTTGTTTTGGTCAGAAAATCTTTCAGCCAAACTGAAGCCAAGTTGTCACTGTGAAAAAATTTTGCTGTAACCTGTAACTATGTGAAAAGTGACCTGAAAAGCCATTATCACAGCTAGTTTCCTTGAAATTTCTGAGAAAGTCAACACTTTTCCAAAGGAAAACTTAGGCTTTTAATTGTGATCTCCATGTTTTGGGGGTAGAGAATAAAATAGAAGAAACCAATGATTCTGAAGGAAACTTATTCTTTTAATTTTGACGTCTTTTTATTTTTAAAAATGGAAAACAGAAGAATCCAGAAGCCATGCTGTTTACTTCCCCACAAGATTACAAAATCAGCAAAAGCTTTGGTTTCTTTTGTTTGTCTGAATCCTTTTGAAAAAACATTTATAAAAATGTCTGTTCATAAGAAAGGAAGGGCAGGTTTTATTTTTTAGCACCTCAGGGTACTTCAAATAATCTCAAGGGGTATCGGGATGTTTTCCAAACACAAATAATTCAAAATCCCCTAAATATGTGCCTTAATCAGCTTTTAATCAGGGAGAAACTTAGAAAATCAAATAAACAATCACAGCAGGTGGTCTAGAAACTCCAAAAATTTGGGGTGAAACCGGCTTCTCAAAAACAAAACAAGCCGGGGGAAGGAGGGAGAAGAGAAAGAAAGGAAGGAAGGATGAGAGGCAGGAAAGGAGGAAAGAAGAAAGGAAAAAAGAAGGAAACTTGGAATAAGTATTCATACATACTTGAGATACTACTTGTCGAGTTTTGCTTTTGTTTTCTTGGGGAAAATATCCAAAGGAAAATGGTTGTTGTCTCTATTGCACTGGCTTATAGATTCTCCCATTTCTTTTAATCTGTACATTATAAAACTCACAGTCAAAATTAAAAACAGTAGTTTTACTCCTTTGCACCTTGATACTAAGATCCTACAGTGGATTTCACATTTGTTTTTTCCTCCTATCTTAATTTCCCTCTTTACTAACTTTTGAGAAATCTTTTCAACTCAATTTTTTTAATCAATGAAACATTTGAACCTCACTAATACTGTTAATGTGGAATCCAAATTGGGCATTCCTGCACTTCCATTAGGCTTCCCAGGCGGCTCTGGTGGTAAAGAACTTACCTGTCAATGTCAATGCCACTGAGACCTAAGGATGGGGATTCAATCCCTGGGTTGGGAAGATCCCTAGGAGGAGGGCATGGTAATCCACTCCAGTATTCTTGCCTGGAGAATTCCATGGACAGAGGAGCCTGGAGGGCTACAGTCCATTAAATTATGTGGTACAGATACTTTACATTATAATCCAATAAATAATTAATATTTATCAGGATGCCAGGACTTTGAATTATCAAAAGTGATATTCAGTACATACATACTGTCTTGGAAAATCTTGCTTTGCACTGATGTTTCTCTGCCAGTTCTGTAGTGGAGAAATAATCTTTCCTCTATTTTCATAACGCCCGGCAAAGTACCTTCTTAGAGATAAACTCATAAAAAATAGTTGTTGAATTAATAAAAGCATGAATTAATGAAATTTCTTATGATAGTAGATTTATAAAATCTAATTATTCATTAAAATGCAATAGAAAACACCTCATATTTCAAGTAATAGCCAAAAATGAGCAACAGGGGAGATTTGGCATGTTTTATTTTAGAGTTATAATTTTTTTTCTGAATAACTAGTGGAAATGATAAAAAAAAAAAATACATCTCTCACAGCTTAGAAAATGGAGAGACTTCTGTAGTCCTTTAACCATTAATGTGTTGTTGGAGAGAAAAAGATGTTTAATATCTAAAGATGACTACCTTTTGATATTTTGAATAAAAAAATCTGGCATTTCTTAATCATTTTGAAATAAATACCATGTACCATTAAGTATACAGAAACATGATAAATGCAGAACTTAACTTAAAAGTTTAATTAAATTCCTCTGTAAGTTAAACCCAGACACAGATTCATGTCTAAAGATATTTAATATTTATTTTTTTTCTTTGAAGTGATGCTATTTACATTTGACCTTAGAAGGTAAATTGTATCAGTAGGACATCAGGGATTAAGCTGGGCAGTATTAAAGTTAGAACACTCACATGTTTGCAGATTTTCTATGTTGTTAAAAAGAAAAATCACTGTAAAATAAATACTTATTCTTTAATTGCAAGTATCGTAATATGAAACAATCTGTAGGTGGTTCTAAAGTTCTGTCAAGGGGCACTTCCCAGGAGGTGTATTACTATTGTATGAGTGTGGAGAGCAGAGGTGGAAGTCAAGCAGTGGCATTCCATGGGATATTCAGAAAGGTTAATAGTTCAGTTATTCCCAAGAAGCCTTCTTGTTGCAGACCCGTAATTAATGGTCCCACTGCTGCGCTCTCTCGTTCACGCCTTCTTCCTCTTCAGGGAATGCTGATTCATTCTGGCCTTTCATATGCTTAACCCCTGAAATTATAAAAATTATGCTCAATTTATTTCTGGCAGATTGACTGCTTTGCTCCAAGAGATAAAGAAAATGACAGGAACGTTTTCATTGGTGTATATGTGTTTTCTCCAAGAATCTAAACAATCAATCCTATATAAACCTTTTAATCAATTCACTGAGGGATAAAAACACACCCAGCCCAATTTCCATTAGAGACAGGCATCTTTTATAGTCATTAAACCTTCTTCATTAAGAATTGCACCACTGCCTATTAAAAACCTGTTAACTAAAAATCTGCTCCCAGGCTCTTATTGTAATTCTGACATATCATTTAGTTCAAATATTTCTTTTGGCATCCATGAACTCTGTTACAATGAAAACCATTAGAACCTCAGGAACAAAGAGGTCTGTGTGCACGATTTCTATAACTTGTAAACAAAAAAAGAATCAGAATGTTGTTAGTCTTCTTTAGGAATAAAAACATATGAATACGATTCTGAAACTTCTGTATTAAAAATGCTTCAGTCACTTCCTCCACAATCTACACAGAGGAAAACCATTGTCAAATCTTTGCCTGCTATGTAAGCTTATATGATCTGGCTTCTCCCTACCTATCTGGCCTCATTTCCACCAGCCTTTCCTGCATCCCCTTCTAATCGTAATTTATGCCCTAACAATACTAACCTGCTCTTAAACATTACAGATCACTCTATGTGTGTCAACTGCTCAGTTGTCTGATTCTTTGCAACCCCATGGACTGCTGGGCTCCTCTGTCCATGGAATTCTTCAGGCAAGAATACTGGAGTGTTCTAGCCATACTAGCCATTCTCTTCTCCAGGGGAGCTTACCAACCCAGGGATTGAGCCTGGGTCTCCTGCACTGCAGGCGAATTCTTTACCATCTGAGCCACCAGGCTGCCCACAGGTCACTCTAGGCTCCCTCAAACCTCCATCTTTTTCTCGTTCTATTCTCCCTGCCAAATAGCTTCTTCCTACTACCCACCCAATAACCTCTCACTCATCCTGATCTCAGCTGGCCTCCTCTGTGAAGGCTCCCCAAGTTCTCCACGTGGACCTCCTTGGTCTTTCAAATATTTCCCTCTGCTCTGGGATCACTTTCTTTTTATCAATTACTTTATAGAACTATATTTGTTTACATGTCTTTCTCACTAGAACAAACTTGCTGAGGTCAGGATTACGGAGTTTCACTTTGGAGTCCCAGGCACACAGCCTGGCAAATAGGAGGTGTTCATTAATACTGATTGTATAAATGACTAATGGGATGAATGATGTGACACTTAAATATATGTCTTTGGAAGTTCCATACTAATGTATGTTCAGGTTTTTTTCAAAATTAATTCAAATTTGGGGTATAAATCAGAAGGCAATTACTACAACCATACTCTACAAAATTATCTTTCATTTCACTTGGGTCTATTCTGCTAAAACATCATACTAGCTGACACTCTGCCTTATAGTGATGCTTAACATTGAAAAGTTTATAGATATTATATTTTTCAGAAAAGTGGTTTATGAGATTTTTCTAAATATTACTGGAAAACATTATCCTTAGAATTAATAAATGAAAGGAAGTCACTGCTCTTGTTTACTATGAAATGAAGAAACTAAAAAAAAAAAAAGAGAGAGAGTGGATTTGTATATACTATAGTCAGCAAGCCTCAGAGAACCATTTGACAAGGAATGACATCCCTGGGCTTGGGGGATTATTTTGAAAATATATTTGATTGGTTGTAATAATATTTAAATACTTAAATTTCATCTGCAAGCACAGATCACTCACAGTCATTATAGAGAACTTTGTTGTTAACAAATGGAACTTATTTCATCTTGGTATAGATTACATAGGAGAAAAAGGTCTAAATCCTGAGGAGAAGGAAGGGGAGTTTAACGAGCATTCAATCAGTCACTCTGCTAGAGTCTTACATATCTGAGTTACTAAACCTCACAACAACTACACGAGAAAAATCCCTGGATGGTGAAATTTAGATTCCAGGAAGATAAATGGTTTGTTTAAGGTTACAAGGATAGTAACCTCAGTGACATCAATAACCTCAGTTATGCTGATGATACCACTCTAATGGCAGAAAGAGAAGAGGAACTAAAGAGCCTCTTGATGAGGGGGGAAGGAAAAGAGAGAAAGAGCTGGTTTAAGACTAAATATTAAAAAAAAATTAAGATCATGGCATCTGGCCCTATTCAGATCAGATCAGATCAGATCAGTTGCTCAGTCATGTCCGACTCTTTGTGACCCCATGAATCGCAGCACGCCAGGCCTCCCTGTCCATCACCAGCTCCCGGAGTTCACTGAGACTCACGTCCATCGAGTCAGCGATGCCATCCAGCCATCTCATCCTCTGTTGTCCCCTTCTCCTTCTGCCCCCAATCCCTCCCAGTG
>NW_011494518.1:690243-724489 GCF_000754665.1 Bison bison bison
GCATCAGAGTCTTTTCCAATGAGTCAACTCTTCGCATGAGGTGGCCAAAGTACTGGAGTTTCAGCTTTAGCATCATTCCTTCCAAAGAAATCCCAGGGCTGATCTCCTTCAGAATGGACTGGCTGGATCTCCTTGCAGTCCAAGGGACTCTCAAGAGTCTTCTCCAACACCACAGTTCAAAAGCATCAATTCTTCGGTGCTCATCAATCCTTCTTCACAGTCCAACTCTCACATCCATACGTGACCACAGGAAAAACCATAGCCTTGACTAGACGAACCTTTGTTGGCAAAGTAATGTCTCTGCTTTTGAATATGCTATCTAGGTTATGGCAAATAGAAGGGGAAAAGGTGGAAGCAATGACAGATTTCCTTTTCTTGGGCTACAAAATCACTGTGGAGGGTGACTACAGCCCTGAAATCAGAAGACGATTGCTTCTTGGCAGGAAAGCAATTACAAACCTAGACAGTGTGTTGAAAAGCAGAGACGTTACTTTGCTGACAAAGGTCTATATAGTCAAGGCTATGGTCTTCCCAGTGGTCACATACAGTTGTGAGAGCTGGACCATATAGAAGGCAGAACATCAAAGAACTGATGCCTTCAAACTGTGGTGTTGGAGAAGACTCCTGAAAGTCCCTTGGACAGGAAGGAGATCAAACCAGTCAGTCTTAAGGGAGATCAACCCTGAGTACTCACTGGAAGAACTGATGCTGAAGCTGAAGCTCCAGTATTTTGGTCATCTGATGCAAACAGATGACCCATTGGAAAAGTCCCTGATGCTGGGAAAGATCGAGGGCATAAGGAAAAGAAGGTGTCAGAGGATGAGATGGCTGGATGGCACCACTGATGAAATGAACATGAGCTTGGTCTAACTCTGGGAGATGGTGAGGGACAGGGAGGTCTGGCATGCTGCAGTCCATGGGGTTGCAAAGAGTTGGACATGACTGGGTGACTGAACAACAACAACAAGGATAGTGTGGTTCCAAGAGAAGTTCTGACACATCCAGGTTCCTCAGTGTAGACCGACTAAATGATAAATGAGTGAATGAAGTATAAAGTTCCATTGTCAGGAGACACCCAACTCACTTTCACCTTTAACTTTTGGATGCTAACCTAAATTAATCTATCAATCTCTAGGATTTATTGTAGGATTACCTACTAATCTGGTTCAAACCATCTTGTCATTCCCTCTGAAATATTAAAGCCCAGTAATCATTCAGCTGCCTTCCACTCTTTCCTGAGCTAAAATTGTCTGCATCTCTCCTGGTTCCCAAAGGTTTTACTGTCTCCAGAGTTCATCCCTTTTATCCTTGAGGTAATTACAGAGAAATGAAGTTGTGTTCAGACAATTTTCTTTAAATTAGGGTTAATTCAATGCCAACATTGATTTGTCTGTATGAGGGGGTCAAACAGTTTAAAAATGGTAATTAGAATTTCCAATTTATTAAACCATTAATCAACTATTCCCCATATTTTTACTATAGGTCTATTTACTTATTTATTTTGTAATAATAATGGCCACAAAGTTATATGAGAAAGCCTTCTTTAAAGTAAAATGACTCCAGCAAACCTTGAAATGTGCCTTCTCAGTCTTAGTCGAGTGTGGCATTAACCATTTCCAGGTGAAAGATGTTGATGAGGCAGAAGTTGGTGACAACACAGTGCTGTTCTACAGAACCACAGATTCTTTGGTTCCCAAAGCATTTATCACTAATATCATCTTTCCATTGAGTAACAGATGTTAGTTAATTTGTGTTTTGACTCTTTTTCCTTTCCAGCAATGTTTGGTTGGTTTTAGATGCAATAAATGTTGAGATTAAAGTGTGAAGTCTGTGAGGACTGTCTAAAATGTTTCTCCCCATGCTCCTCCTCCTATCTCCAGACACACATATGCTTTATACTTCAATTTTCTTTGAACCCGCATTCAATATTTGAGTAATTCTGGAGGTGAAGGAGAGCAACTTGGTCTGGAGGTGTTGATGAAATTCTCAAAGCTTCCTCTTCTGCCAGATGCTAATGAGCACATAGGAAAACACCTCACCTGCACAGGTGCTGATTCCCAACATGTGGCAAAGGGCCTCCTGAAGCAAGAGAGGCACAGCCAGGGTTCATGTGAGCAGAAAGCAGAGGGATTCCCAAATGCACAGAGGTGCTTTTCTCGATAGCAAGAATGAACACACAAGAGAAGAAACCATAGACAAGACAAGGATGCAACATGAATACATGAAGGGATGAAGAAAATAGTTTGAGGAAAAGAAAGCAGATGGAGTAAAAGAAGAAAAAGAAAAGAAACGTTGCCCCCACCCAGAACATTATACTCATACCCTTCTCCATTCTGTAGATCAGGAGGTCAGATGTGAGTTGGGTGAAGTTGTAAAGTGACTGAGTAAAGAATTATGAAGAATTCATCCATAAAAGGAGGCTTACATTTGGCAAACCACAGGCCAATATGTTTATCAATTAATTCAGAGGGAAAAAAAGGGCAGGTAGATGACATGAAACTCCAAAGAAAAGACGACATGATGAATAACAAAATTAGTATTCCAAAGAGCTGGGAAGATGGCCTAAGTGATTAAGGTAGAGGTCAAAGGGAGTTTTTCTGTAGGAAGGTTATTTTGGTAGTCAAAGAGAATGAGGACAACCCAGATTGATTATGGTTAGGGGTTCAAGTGACCACAATTTCCTGGTGACCCAGCAGAGTCACCTGTGTGTAGGAACTGAGCTCTTCTAACAGCAGAGGCAGCAATTTAAGAGAGGAGACTTTTCTCGAACTGTGTGCTGGTCAGACCTTTTCTGGATTATGCTGCCCAGTTCTGGACTTGGCATTTCAAGAGTTCCACTGAAGGAAATAACTGGGATTGAAAGCAGTTTTCTGAAATCTCTTCCAGAACTGGATATGAAACTGGACTGTTAAGCATAAAGAAAATTAAGAGGACAAAAGAGGTTGCCATTGATTTCTTCAAAGCCTGGAAAAAGAAATAAAATTTATCTAAGTAGCTACTGAGAGCTGACATTCATGTAGTAAAGGCAAATTACAGATGGTCCTTGATTTGCAAAAGGGTAAACCACTGAAAATATCATAAGTGGAAAATGCATTTAATACACCCTACTGAACATCACAGCTTAGCCTAGACTACTTTAAATGTGCTCAGAACACATATATTAGCCTGCTGCTGCTAAGTCGCGGCAGTCATGTCCGACTCTATGCGACCCCATAGATGGCAGCCCATCAGGCTCCCCCATCCCTGGGATTCTCCAGTCAAGAACACTAAAGTGGGTTGCCATTTCCTTCTCCAATGCATGCAAGTGAAAAGTGAAAGTGAAGTCGCTCAGTCATGTCCGACTCTTAGCGACCCCGTAGACTGCAGCCTACCAGGCTCCTCCGTCCATGGGATTTTCCAGGCAAGAGTACTGGAGTGGGGTGCCATTGCCTTCTCCCATATATTAGCCTACAGTTGGGCAAAATCACCTAACACAAAGCCTACTTTATAATAAAGTGTGGCACCTCTCATGCAATTTATTGAATACCATACTGGAAGTGTAAAACAGAATGGCAGTCTGAGTACAGGATGGTTGCAAGTGTATTGGTTGTTCTCATTCATCATGGTATGGGTGAGTGGAGCTGTGCTCACTACCTTGCCCAGCACTGTTAGCCCAGAAAAAGATTCAAATTCAAAATTTGAAATACAGTTTTTTCTGAATGTATATTGCTTTTGAACTATTGTAAGTTGAACCATCATTAAGTTGGGGACATCTGCATGGTTTAATATAAAGAAGAAAATTTCTAAGTTCTTCATGTTTGCCCAGCAGTAAGCATGTGAATGAGCTCCCCATCACTGTGTGTGTTCAAGTCAAAGCGAAATTTCTGTTTCAGAGGAGAGTTAAGGGATCCTGCACTGAGTAGCAGGACAGACTAAAATAACTCCAGGACCCTGATATGCTATTCATACACAAAGCAGAGCTTCTTTTCTACTGCAGAATCTGCTCTGCTGTGAGTACTATAAGGTACAAGAAAGTAATTCTAACTTTAAATGACATAAATGGCCCAGATCCACATTTTAAAACTAATTCACATTGGGAGTAGCAAATGTAAATGAATTCATTTTTTTTCAACCACATATTTCAGTTACTTGAACTCATTCTAAAGTCCTCTAGGGAATTTGTGGGTGTATTTTGAGAGCCTCTGACCCTCTTGGAATTCTATTTATACTTATATCTGTGCCTCTTCAGGGAAGAAGGTTCGTAGTTTTCAGCAGAATCTCAGAGGGGTCTCTGATTCACAAATAGTTGTGAATATGAATTCAAGTCTAATCTCTTCGCTTTAAAGATGAAAGGACAATTTCGGTTGGCAAAGGGACTTGTTTAAATTCACATAGCAATCATGCGCTGAGCTAGGACACAAATCTGGGCCCCTAATTTCTACTGGGGGCTTTTCATGTGGACCACTAAGCGCTCAATCTTCCATTGTCATTGATCTTTTCCAAATAAAACCTGTAGGAAAATGTAGTAACTTAAGATCATGAGGCCCTTTTCATTATCAAATTCTTTCAACTCATAACAGATATAAATCTAACTTCTCAGTCTTTTTTTCATCATTGCTGTTAATGTTTTTTAATAGAATTTGTAATCAGGAAGATGTAGAATTTAAATTTAACCTAGCATAATTCTCAGAATAGAACCAAGTTACAAATAATATTTGGGTTATCGGAAAAGAAGCAATATGAGTTCAATATAATAATGTTCCTTCTGTGTGTTGAACAGGGGAGAGACACAACTGCAAATCAGATGGGAATGTAGGTCAGAGGTGATGGTGTGCATATAAAAGAAATTCATTCAATGAAAGCATGTTGCAGAAATAAAGCATTTAGAGAGTTCTGATGTGGGGAAGAGGAGGTCCAACTCGGAGATAATAATTTGGACAGCCATTGATGGAGCAATATGCTGGTTAGATTAAGCAAAATAGCAAGTCTAATTTCTTTATGAGAAAACTATTTGAAAAATACATTTAACAATCATTAGTTTTCTGAAGGCTTACTATACACAAAAGAGCGAGTTTAATGGCTCTAAAAAGATGATTGCTTGTATATCAATCCTTCAAATTTTATCAAAATAATCATGTTAATTTACTCAAGGAATATAATTTAAGCCATAATATGGTACATCAAGCCTAAGAAGTAAAGGCCCACCATTTGTCAGGTTGAAAATGTGCTTTGCATTTCCCAAAACGCTTTCACATGTATTTTGTCTAATCTTCTTGTCATTCATTTAAAATAAATATAAATCATTTATAATAAATAAATGCATTCATACATAATAAATTAAATATAATATAGCTATAATAAATAGCTATCTATTAATTTAATGCTTAGGGTCACAGAGATCAAATGACCTATCCATTTCATTCCAAAGGTAAACACCAAATATGTCCTGAAAAGTGAAAGTGAAGTCTTTCAGTCGTGTCCAACTCTTTGTGACCCCATGGACTGTAGCCTACCAGGCTCCTCCATCCATGGGATTTTCCAGGCAAAAGTACTGGAGTGGGTTGCCATTTCCTTCTCCAGAGTATCTTCCCAACCCAGGGATCGAACCCAGGTCTCCCGCATTGTAAGCAAGACGCTTTACCATCTGAGCCACCAGGGAAGTCTAAATATGTCCTGAACTCACCCTAAATCTATCCCTTTCTATTTTATTTAAAGTAATTTCATATACACAGCACAGTTGTTCTCTGGTCCCATACTATGACTGTTCAGTTAATGTAAATTGCAAATCCACACATAATCATTTCACTTAACTACACATTACTTACAGAAGCATTTCTCTGCAGAAGAATAAATGTGTAATATGCTAATTTCTTAATCATACATAGGAATAGAGGCAGCATGTTTGATACTCATAAATATTCAGAAGTATTACATATTTATGTATATTTTACTTATCATATATTTTACCAAAGCTGTTGCCCAAGAGTAAAACCTGGATGAAAGATTTAGCAGTAAATACTAAGAAGATAGGAGACAAAGTACACTTACCTGCTATCGTTAGAAGTATGAATTTAAAGAGTATCTTTGAAGAGTAATCTAGTCTCATTTTTCAAAATGCAAAGTGTTCATATCTTTATCAGAAAGTCTAAGGTTGGATTCAGGCAAGAATATGATTTTTTTAATTTTGCAAGGATATGGCTGTTTAGCCAAGGTTGAGAATCACTTTGATAGACCAAATGTCTCTTTTGCCCTCTACAGCCAAGTGCTCTCCCTTTTTCTTCAAAGCTAATGCATTCCGTGAACTCAGAAGTAAAGTTACATTTTTAAGCCTACACATAATGGAGCTAAACAGTGTTGGGCAATTTCACTTGTAGCAAGAGACAGAATGACTCCTTCTCTTGCAAGGCTTGGCTGTCATTGATTGAACACAATAGCATATCTAAAATAAAGAATGCATCAATCAGCAGGAGTTGGTGGTTAGCCTTGAAAGCACTAAAAATAAAATAATGAATGGAGAGTTGCGTTTAAAGCCACAGAACAAATGATGCTTATTTTTTTCTTAAGTGTGTCCACAGAAGGATGTCCTGTCCTGGCATTTTCAAAGTTTCTGCCTTCCAATTGCTTCTATTGAAACAATGGTCACTCTAGGCTACCATACCCTTGAAACAGAGCAGGGCCCTATGTCCCTTTCCCTGGGCTCCCAAGTCCTCAGCCTGGCTTTTGTCTGTAGAAAAACTTTAGTCAAAAAACAAGTTTAATCAAAAAAGTTTAAAAATGCAGGAACGAAAGAAAACAAAGGAGACCCAATGATAATCATTTGGTCATTAAGCAAAGTCAATGACTTCTAGTTTCTCCTCAAGGGTTGTAGATAATATTCTGAACCGTCTTTTCACTATTGAAACCCCCTTTGAGCTTCTTTTGAGCTGTACTGTAGATGGTGAAAACCCCCACAAGTTGAAAGAAATTAACTACGTGATGGCCAGACTGTAGCCATGACTTAAACTACCCAAATCCTGAGAATGGGCCTCAAAGAAATGGGAACAAACCATGGGAATGAAGATTAATTGTACTTAAAACAATCAAGATGACACTGATCAGACCACTGCATGGTTGGTTTCAGGATGACTGTTAGAGCTGACTGTGCTGTTTCTGCAGGTAACTCCCTCCCTCCACGGATTATAGGTCTTGCTCACTGATTGTCAGGTGGACAGTCAGCCTTATGGTATTTATCCATCTGTGTCAATAATCACTGAACATCAGTCGTCTAAATGCACCGAAGATTGTTAGATTGTCTGATTTTTCTCTCCTCAAATCTCTAACAACCCTGTACTCTCTTCACACTCAGTTGATTTTACAGAAATAACTGAAATAGCCATTAATGAATGGACATCAGCATGGCCAAATTACCAATATATTTGAATCTATATCCATATCTCTGCCTCCTCTCATAAGCCTCACCCTTCATTTTTATCCACCCCTCTTTTTCACAGTATATCTCACCCTTTCAAAGAATTCTCCAAAAATTATAAACTGTCTCTCTCTGGCATCATCAATTTCTCCCATTCTACTAAAATATTTCCATAACCACAAAAACATATTTTCATTTATTCCATTTCAAGAAACTGTTTCTTGACTCCATTCTACCTCTAGTCACTGCCCCTTCTTTTTAGAACAAAACTCCTATAGTATAATAAAAGGTTACTCACTTTATAACCTTTCCTTGACATACTCTAGTCAGACTTCTATGCCCATCACTCCTTTAAAATAGTTCTTGTCAAATTTCCCCAACAAACTCCATCTGGGGAAATCCAGTGGTCAGTTTCACACCCATTTTAGATAAAATCTTGACAGCATTTAACATAATTGGTCTGCTAATTTAATCTCAAAATGATCAAACACACCTGTTTTTCCACTTAGCTCACTTGCCACTCCTTCTTGGTCTTTCTAGCCAGCTAGACAATCCTTTTCATTCTCACCCTACATGCCAGCCACTTTCAGGACTTGGTTATTGAATGTTTTCTCTATTTGTACTCACTTCTCATCCAATACTACTGCTTTAAATATGATATGTAAATTGATGATTTCCAACTGTATATTGTCAGGCCCAGTCCCACATCTGAGTTCAGATTCATATAACCAACAGCCTAACTGTATTCTGACTTTTAGATGTTTAATAGGCATCCCAAATTTAGTATATCTAAAACATGGTCTAGATTCTGTCCTGAATCTTCAAATAGAAACAAGCACCCAGCCCCTACCAACCTTCTCTTTTCCAAATCTTTCCCATCTTAGTCAACAGAATATTCTCAGGTCTAGTGTATTCCTTGCATTATCTTGTTCCTTTCACACTCCTTTTCCAATGCATGACCAAATTGTGAAGCCTCTGTGTGCAAAATTGTATTCCAAATCCAATCAGCTTTCATCAGTTCCAGCACTACCACCTTAGTCCCATTAATCTCTACTTGGAGGATCTCAGACAGCCTTCTAACTGGTTTCCCTACTTTCTCTTCTTCCACCCTATAGTTAATTCCCCAAACAATTTACAGAATAATCTCTCAAAACATTGCATCGTTCCTCCAATGAAAATCTTTGATGACTTCTCATTATCCTTATCCTAAGAATGAAATTCAAATGACTCACCATAAATTCATAATCATTAAGATGCTACATGATTAAGTTCTGTCTGGTTCAGGACTTGCCTCCTTCCAACCGTTCCCTCACGCGCTTGGCTACATTGGTATTTTACACACAGGCCTTGCACAACCTCAGACCTTGTTCACCTCATTCTCTTTACTGGATTCCTTTTCTTCTGAGGGGCTTATATGCCGTTTTTCTTCACCTCATTGGGCTTTTGTTGAGATGTTGTCACTTCAGAGAAGACCACTGACTGTCCCGTTTAAAACATCTTATGTATCTTTTACTTTCAATGTGATTTAGTTTATTTTTTCCTTCCTTTAGAGCACTGATCACTTCTTGGTTGCATATTTCTTTATGGACTTGTGGTGGGCCTCCACTAGAATATCAGCACCATGAAACTGGAGCCAACATACTGTTTTATTTCTTGACTGATCAGCAGAGCCCAGAACAATGCCTGAACATTACAGATGTTCAGTACATCTTAAATAAGGAAATGACTAACTTTTGATCATTTAACAAACTTTAATATTATCTCGCTTTAAAAAAATTTCCTATTCAACGTATAAAGAATTTTCAACCTAGCCAATTTTTTTTTCAGATGGATGAACTTCTGCCCAATCCATTTAAGCACATCTTTGTTCTTCTTGGTCTCCCATACTATTTCAGATTACCAATCTCGACTCATTTAGTAATTATGTTTCTGAAATTCCACCTATCCAAGAAAATATGCAGGAAATCTCAAAGATGAAAAGGAGAAATGGTACTTTCCTCAGTATATAAAGTTGTTTTGATCACCAAACACAGTTAATGAATCCTATTGGGTACATGGCTTTCATAATATAAGTAATGTAAATGGACTTGATTAAATATTTTGGTCTCCTCAGTGATTCTCCTGTTACTTAATTTTTTTCTTTGTGGGAAAGCGCTAATCCTGATGAGTTGATAGTTACATGTAGTTTCAAAATCAGCTCAGCTCTCTCCATGTCCTGAGGCTGTTTTGCTCCCCTGTTTCTGTGGAGGGCCTCAGCTCTGTTTGCTTTTCATTATGCAGCTTGCTGGCGGCCAGGAAGCTTCTGAATGGTGAGATTGTTCTGTTTCATCCTCTGCCTGACCCAAGGACTTGCAGTTCACACTCTGAGCTTTGCAACTCTTTTGCTCTGACCCTGCTTCTTCTGTTCAGATTTACCATTGTTCTCCCAGGCATTCTTGTTCACAGGCAGTTTGTACTCTCTGACCATCCATTTAAATAACAGCAGTTTATTGTACCACCGTGGGACTCACTGACCCACTTTCATTTTTGATTTTCTGCCCTACAGTTGGTCTGTTTTGCTTGTCACCCAGTGTAAAGTCACAATCTCTCTTCTTTTTACATAGATCTTTAATAAACTCTCCTTGGATGAGCTGATGCCATTTATTCTTTTCAAATCTTGATTTATTAATACTTGATGCAAAAGGCCTAGTGAGAAGCAAATTTATATTGTTTTATGACAAAGGAAAAATAGTAAAAAATTTTTTTGCTTAAAATTGTAATTTTCTGTTATTTCTACCCTATGATATAAAAATGTAATAACTAGGAAAAACAAGTATTTGCCTACCAAATTTATTCAGTTTCTCAACACAGGATTATCTCTTACCTGGGAAGTTCTTTTCAATACCAAACTTAGAACTGTGAAACTCACCTTTGACATTATAAATTAATTGCCCTAAAACCATGACTTTTGAATTTTCAAATTCTTCTCTAGAAAAGGAAAACAATCTTACTTTCAGTATATATACACTGCATTTAATTTACATCACCTTTATATTAGAAAAATTCTAAAATTATCAACAAAATTTAATGTAAGTCTTTTTTAAAAAACTCATGTTGAATTTCATTTAAACCTACAGATTAAGAGGCAGAATTCTCTTGAAGTATGTTTATGGCTTCTCACAACCAAAATGACTTGAAATTACTTCAATTTTTTCCCTAAACTTATTGTGCATCTATAGTCTACTTACCTTTCCTTAGATATTTATTTCATTTCTCACTCAAATAATAGACAGTACTGAGAGAGAAAACATATATATATATATATATGGGCTTCCCTGTAGCTCAAACGGTAAAGAAACTGCCTGCAATGCAGGAGACCAGGGTTCGATCCCTGGGTTGAGAAGTTCCTCTGGAGAAGGGAATGGCAACCCACTCCAGTATTCTTGCCTGGAGAATTCCATGGACAGAGAAGCCTGGTGGCCTACAGTCCATGCAGTCGCAAAAAGTCAGACACGAATGAGTGACACACACATGTATATGGGGTAACTATCAGATTTTTAGGGATAAAATGAAATTGTTGAGAATGAACAGCATTATTATTTCTGGCTTGATATACTAACTAGAAAGTCTCCAATTTGCTAATATAAGGTAGCTGGGCCTCTCAGAGAAGATACCAGAAGGGGCATTTGGCTAGGGCTTCTTACTCAAAGCTGGCCACGAATTAGACTTTTGATATTATCTCCAAATGAACTCATATTGATAACAGATATATTTATTGACAACCTCCAGAAGCTCTTTAGTGAGGGAGCCATATAGATGGATGGACATGGAAGAGCAGCCTACATCCCTGTTCTAATCCCTTCTAGTCTTCTCCCCACAAACTATTAGGCCACAGAGCTGCCTTCCCTTAAGCAGCTACAGAGTTGTGGAAAAGTGCTTTTTCTCAATCACAGAAGCATGACCTTTTAGGATCAGAAGAACTTTAAAAGTAGATTTGAGTTCAAATGGCAGTCCGACTGCCTCTTAACACACACACACATACTCATACACATAGACACATACTGTTACCACCACCACCATCATATTAAGATGTGAACCAATGCCTATTTTCTGAAGTCCCACAGCAGACAGCAATCACTGAATCTAGAACACAGGGTTTCAAGACTTTATTCTGTATTATCTGCTTTGTACCAAACCAGACCCAGAAAATGATGAACCAGCTGGTGCCTGGGAGTCCCAACAGAGTTCCCTTCCGCCTTCTCTTACCCAACCACAACCTGGCTGCCTGATAGCCATGTAAAACCACTAGAAGGCCAAATGGCTTCCATGGTATGGGGCAACTGGACTTTCTAGTTGGATACTGTAATGGATGCTTTGTTAGGTTGAAATGGGCTGTTAGTATGATAATTTAGGCAATATTATGGGCCCTGTTTCTATAAATTGGCCTGAAAAAAATAGCATTGATTCTATGTATTTTCAGATCCAATTTGTGAGAGCAAATTTGGATCTGAAATCAAATCAAATTTGTGACAACAATCCCTTTTTATAATTAGAGTCTTTGTGAGAACAATCCCTTTTTATAATTAGAGTCTGCTTGTTCTGGAAATTCGCCAACAGTAGTACCAGAATATAGTTAGAAGTGGATAGAAATCAGAGATATACTTTTGTAAGTTTTTAAGAAAAATTTATTTCTCAACAAGTAACATTATCCACCAGATACTCCTGATTTGTTCTTTATAATGAGTGTCTATTGTTTAGTCTTTTCTCTACCCTCCCCTTCTTATAGGGAATGACTATCCTTCCCACTCACTTTCCTTCAGAAGCACGCTTCTCCCCACTCAACTCTGCCTGGTTCTTATCTTATCCTCTGACTGCTATGCCAAGGACAGGGATATGTGACCCATGCTGCTCCTAGTATAATCCCTCTCCCATGATCTTATTGTTTGAAACAAAGTCATTATAAGAGAGTCTTTAATTTGTGGATGATACATGGTGTTAAACTTGTTTGCTCTCGATGCTCATGTTTCCTACTTAAGGTGATAGCTGGTCTTCAGGGGACTGTAGGGAGGATGAAGTTATAATAAAGAAAATGGATGAGATGGCAGCCTTTGATTCTCTTTATTTCCTGAGTCTCAGCTGCTTCCTTTCCTTTCTTGCCTAGTGATTTGTTTTCCCTCATAAAGTAGCCAAATAGTCTTTCAGTAAATTTCTCTTCAGTCAGTTCAGTCCCTCAGTGATGTCTGACTCTTTGCCACCCCCATGGACTGCAGCATGCCAGGATTCCCTATCCATCACCAACTCCCAGAGCTTACTCAAACTCACGTTAATCGAGCTGGTGATGCCGTCCAACCATCTCATCCTCTGTTGACCCCTTCTCCTCCTGCCTTCAGTCTTTCCCAGCATCAGGGTCTTTTCCAATGAGTTGGTTCTTCACATCAGGTGGCCAAAGTATTGAAGTTTCAGCTTCAGATCAGTCTTTCCAATGAATATTCAGACTGATTTCCTTCAGGATTGACTGGTTGGATCTCCTTGCAGTCCAAGGGACTCTCAAGAGTCTTCTCCAACACCACAGTTCAAAAGCATCAATTCTTCGGCACTCAGCTTTCTTTATAGTACAATGCGTATGTCCACACATGACTACTGGAAAAAACCATAGCTTTGACTAGATGGACCTTTGTTGGCAAAGTAATGTTTCTGCTTTTTAATATGCTGTCTAGGTTGGTCATAGCTTTTCTTCCAAGGAGCAAGCATCTTTTAATTTCATGGCTACAGTCACCATCTGCAGTGATTTTGGAGCCCAAGAAAATAAAATCTGTCACTGTTTCCATTGTTTCCCCATCTATTTGCCATGAAGTGATGGAATCAGAGTCCATGATCTTAGTTTTCTGAATGTTGAGTTTTAACTTTTTCAACTTTTTCACTCTCCTCTTTCAGTTTCATCAAGAGGCTCTTTAGCTCTTCTTCTGAAGTATAATTTGAACTTTACACTCATGACTGGAACTAAAGCAAATTAGATTTGGAGTTTGAGATGTGAAGCCCAAAGTGTCCTAAATAATCTATTCTCCCTTGTTAATGTTTTCGCTCCAATCTCCTTCTGGGATGGAAGAAGACAGGGAAAATGAAAAGCAACTGGGATATTCCCTTTTTCTCCCCTATACCTCCATCTTTGAATGCAACTTTTGATGAGCTGAGAACTAGACAAAGATGGGAAATGTTCCACCATGTCTCAGGAGTGAACTTCAAGTTAAATCTGAACTTTACACTAATGACTGGAACTAAAGTAATAGAGAAAATTTAGGACATTTTTTGCAAAGTCAGTAATTGTCTCCCCATGGGCAAGGCATTGTTTGAAGAATGAGTAGCAGACTTTCAGGTCAGGGGTAAAAATCATCACACTGGTTTCACACTTTCTTTTGTTCCTGAGACGATAATTTTGTTACTATAAAGCCCTGAGCACTTATGATCAGCTTCACTATGTGGATTTGTAAATAATCAGATGACAGTATTTGAGTGATTGTAAAACAAGTGTTCAGCCCAGAATTGTCACAACTCACTTTTAAAGTGCTTAAAATTTGTCAGTTTTCTCAGATTAAACATTCATTCAGTAAATTGTGGAGAAGACATGCCAGATATTGATACACATGATATCAGAACATATTAAAAGCAATTTCCTAAAGATTCTAGGAAAATATAACAAAGAAAACCTTTTTAAAAATTCCCCCAACAATTTAGCTTTTGAGTTTCTCCTCATCATTATTTCAATTTGGTTTTGAAAATACAAGTCAGCAGAATCTGTAATTCTTGATGCTTCTTATTTTGTTGTTCTCGTTCATCTATACGTCCCCTCTCATCTAATTTATCCTTGTATTATGATCACAGTTAATTCTAGATAAAAGTGAGGTTCAGTTTAAGCATGACTAACCCCAACCTCTTAACGCGGCATCCAATCTGTCTCGGACGGAAGGATCACTATGGAAGTTTCATTCTCTTTCTTTCCTTTGCACGTTTATTCTATCTTACCAATATTTATAATTAACAGTAACCTACAGTAAGACTCTCTTTGGTTGGCCCCATTATTCTCCTGATTCTATCATGTTGTTTAATAAAGTAATAATATTATTACTGTAGGAGACAGGAAGAATAAAAGAAAAGCAGGTTCTGGCAAGGGCCACAAAAGAAATTTATAATTATTGATAAACTGGATGCTATAAGGCATGAGACTCTTGGAACAAGTCCAGAGGGAACAGTTCATAGTCTTGAAAACAAGATATGACCCTGGGGTTGGAAAACCGACCCCAGACTGTTTCTCAACTGGCGTCTCAGAGTCACATGTTTTACGTATCTGGTGGAAAATCTATAGATAAGAATATTAGTCTTAGTTACTGATTCGTTATTGATTACTGTTTCCTAATTACTCAATGGTTAATGATCATTTTGTTCTTTGGCCCTGAAGGCCACATGAGTTATAGTTTAACTCCCCGCATATTCTTTCATTGAAGCTGAAAGTATAGTAAAGCTGGCTTGGATTCAGTTTCGGCTCCTTCACTTTGGAGCAGTGCTGGTCCCTGGTCCTCGCTTTTCTCTGAATTCTTGCATCTCGTTTCTCATTCTCTCACCGCATCATGCTTTCGGAAACCCTGCTTGTTGAGCTGGTTTCGACAATTACAACATATCTCAATTTATCAGGGCAAAAAATCATATCGTTCTATCCTCAACATTACACTGGAACATGGAAAGGGCTTCTGCTATTATTCCCATTTCACAGTTGGAAATTTGTGTCTGCTGAAAATGAAATGAGTTGCCCAAGATGCCTTGGCAAGTCAATATCAAAACCCAAAATTCCTGGTTTGGAATTTACAGTTGACCCTTGAACAACACGGAAGTTAGAGCACCAACTCCCACCTCTCCCCCAACACACACACACACACACACACACACACACACACACACACACACACTGGAAAATCCTCATATGACTTTACTTACAGTCAGCCCTCTCTATTTGTGTTTCTGCATCTGTGGATTCAACCAACCACAGATCGAGTACTACATTAGTGAAACGAGCTGGACCCTGTGAGATCTCCCAACCAGAAAAGCCTTTCCATGGTCCTCATTTCTTGTTTGTAGGAAAAGGCTTTCAGCCTACTCGACCTTCCCTGGGCCCCAAAGGGCAGATTTAAACAGTTACTAATTAGGAGTGTTAGTCGCTTAGTCGTGTATGTCCAACTCTGCAACCCCACAGACTGTAGCCCGCCAGCCTCCTCTGTCCATGGAATTCTCCAGGCAAGAATACTGGAGAGGGTTAGCCATTCCCTTCTCCAGGGGTTTGAACCCAGGTACCCTGCACTGCAGGCCCATCTTTACTATCTGAGCCACGAGGGGAGTGAGGGAATGCAGAAATACCAGTGCAGCCATGGGGCCTGAACCTGGTTTCTCCTGGGAGGATGTGTGTATCTATTTGATACACATCTCTGAGTTCTTCTACAGGAATTAAGGCTCCCACCCAGGTGGAGGATGGTAAATTCAGCTGGAGCAAATCATGTGGACCCCACTTTGGAACCAGAAGGCTGATGGTTGCGATTCCTAAAACTCCACCCTGTTACCTCACCAGCAGTCAACCCAGAAGAAAGTCACACAGCCTGTGGACCTCTCTCCAAATCCTGCCTGTAAAAGCTTCTTCCCTGAAGCCCATTGGGGAGTTTGGATCTTTTGAGCATGAGCAATCCCTTTCTCCTTGCAAGGCCCTGCAATAAATAATCCTTCCTCCACTCCAAAAGGGTTTGGGTTTGTTTGACCTTTTTGTGTTGGGCACACAAATTTGAGTTTGGCAACAGTACTACATATTTAGAAAAAAAAAATCCATGTGTAAATGGAACTAAGCATTTTAAACTCTCTTTATTCAAGTGTCAACTTTAGTTTTTTTTCCCACTATGACACACAATTTCTCATTCTTGTTGGGCCAACATCTCATTCTTCTAGTCATAATGTATTCCTAATTGAAGTTATCTTCATTCCCAAGATTTATTTCCATTCCCTTGCAATATATTTTGATAAACACTTTAACAAAAAAAAAATTCCCCTAAAGAATATGGCTTCTTTTCTCATAGTCTCAGGAAAGCTTCAAGCAATGACAATTTTAATCCAGGTGTCAAAAAACACAATGATAGATGGAGATGATTCAGAAAATTAGGACTTGGTACCGCTTCTTACATCATAATATTTAGACAGCTGCCTGTTCTCTGCCTATTTGGAGAGCTGATGCTACTTAGGAATAAGGCAGATATTTTTCTATGACTGTACTGATTTCAAATATTCTAAAGTACTTTTCCCATAAATTATGGAGATGTCCTAGGAATTCCAACTTCTTCTGAGTCTTGGACCAATATTATTGCAAAATTGCAAATGACCTTAGTTCTGATTTTTTTTCCCTAGAAAACATAATTGCCAAAAGAATGTAGAGTGACAGATTACATCTGTTGAAGAGTCAATTACTGGAATCAAAATTTTCAGGTTTTTTATAAACAAAGTTATTTTAGGGTATTTATTATGATAGCCTAGTTATTTTTAGATATTTGTTCTTAGGTTAATACTCTGTACACAAATAAGTGTAGATTAGTACGTGTTGAGACAGAACAGCTTGTACCTTTTTGCTACACACCAAATACCATATTATAGGAAGCTACAACCATCATATTTGAAGAAAAACCAAACTTAATGAGCATTTTTTTTCTATTTCTTGTATGAAGTCTCCAAATTAAGAAGTGATTGTGTTTCAAAAATATGCTTGTAAGATGTTTATATTTTTCTATAAGGAGAGATATAAAATACAAGAAATTTTATTTTTCAGGACTGCAGACATACAAATCCTCCAGAAGACCTACATTAGCTATTTTGATAAACTCATTCATACTGGATGCTGGGGCTCTAGGGTTTGTGCTCTCACTGGCATCAATGATTCAGGAAAAAAAAAAAAAGATTGGTTATTATGCATGTGATAAAGAAGAGAAACAGGTTTGCTTTTGGAAGAGAAGAAGGGTTGAGATCTGGAGGAGCTAGGCAGCACCTGAGGGGAGAGGAGTGAAGAGAGGATAGATGCTGGATCCCACGACAGGCAGGAGGGACCTGGAATACAGACTTGAAAGAAAAGAGGTCACTCGGTAAGATTTTGAGAGAGTTTATCGCGGAGTATTTGATATTAAACCTCTCCTCTCTTTATCTGATGAAATTGCCAGTAAATTCTACATTTCTATTTACACCTGTATGCAATAAATATGTTCAAGAAGTGGGAAGAGAAAATTGGGAGGAGCATAGTTTGAGATTCATGACAGTTATTCAGGAAAGCCTGCAGTGCCTATTTATCCCATAAAGATCCAGGAACAACAGTTCCTTTTTAAAATGTTTTATTATTGAACTGTTTCTTATTCTGCCTCAAGGCTGATGCTTCACTGTATAAAAACAGCACCAGTAAACACAGTATATTGCACATTTAAGAATATTGTTCTTCATCTGACACTGTACAACTAACAAAAGCTCTTCTCCACCACCAGTTATTTCCAATGGGAAGATCATTAGGTATTTTAACCCAAATCCAGGGGTGGCTGTAAGCAAGTTACAATATTATATAAGACATAAGAAAACAATGTCATCCTTGAATTACAAATTTTTTATAACTAGTTTTTAACCACAGATAACTTCAGGAATTTTGAATATTATAACTGGTGCATGCCTGTTAAGTTGCTTCAGTCATGTTGAACTCTGCAACCCTATGGACAGGAGCCCACCAAGCTCCTCTGTGTCCATGGGATTCTCCACATAAGAACACTGGTGTGGGTTTCCAGTGCCCTCCTCCAGGGGATCTCCCTGACCCAGGGATTGAACTCATGTCTCTTATGTCTCCTACATAGGCTTCCCTAATGGTTCAGATGGTAAAGAATCTGCCTGCAATGCTGGAGATGTGGGTTCTATCCCTGGGTTGAGAAGATCCCCTGGAGGAGGGCATGGCAACCCACTCCAGTATTCTTGCCTGGAGAAAATCCATGGACAGAGGAGCCTGGTGGGCTACAGTCTAAGGGGTCTCAACAAGTCAGATGTGACTGAGCGACTAAGTTCAGTACAGCGCCACCTGGGAAGCCCATTATAATTGGAGCCTAACCTAAAAGTTATAAATTAACAGAAAGTGTCTCAGTCATGTCTGACTCTTTACAGTCCATGGAATTCTCCAGGACAGAATACTGGAGTGGGTAGCCTTTCCCTTCTCCAGGGATCTTCCCAACCCAGGGATCTAACCCAGATCTCCCGCATCATGGGAGGATTCTTTACCAACTGAGCCATAAGAGAAGCCCACCAATGCTGGAGAGAGTAGCCTATCCCTTCGCCAGTGGATCTTCCCGACCCAGAAACCGAACCAGGGTCTCCTGCATTGCAGGCAAATTCTTTACCAACTGACCTAAAGGTTATAAAGTGCTGTGAAAAAGATGCATAGAGTTTATCTGAAATAATTAGCAATTTACAGGGTATTTTCTACAAGTAACATATGTAGCAAGTAATTTCTTTTGCTAAAAGTTGCTTTTAAAAAATTTACCCACCATTAATTTAAGACAACGATCTTAGATTAAGTTGTTTCAAACTATTCAGGGCTTCTGTCTTCACTCCTCAATAGATCTTATGCATTTTTTTCATATGCTTCTTCACTTATCTAGTTGTGCAGGGTTACTGAGTGTCATCTTGATCAGCCAATGGTCTTCATAACAAGATTTATTGATAAGTCCTGGACTTTCTGCTAATTTCATTCATTTCAGTTACTTCTGATAGAGGAGTCGAGAGTTCACTAGCAGTTTTCACACTTTCCAAAGCACCAAATTCCTCGTTTTTTGTTCAATTTTGTTCTAACTTCAGACAAACTACAGTAAAGCACAACTCCCAAAGCTTCCTGTGCAAAACTGCCATTTCCCACTACTCCAACACTGTTTTCTGTTATTCTCCATTAAAGCGCATTGTGAGAATTCACGCTCCCAAAGCCATTTGGCAGCGAAGACATTGAGAGAGCGCTCGCCTCCCGCCTGCAGCCTCTAGGTCGGACTGAGCACACAGGTGTAGACGTCAGTGCAGGCGTGCAGAATACAGCACGCAGGGCACGTGCTCCAAGCTCCGCACAGTCCACGTGCCGTGCCACGTGTCACGTGCTCCGCATTCACCACATACGCGGCGAGGAGGGCTACAGCCATAGTTCCATTTTAAGCCAGATCCAGACTGGAGTCGCTTGTGATCAAATGCTTTTCAAGTTATGATGGGAGGTTCCAGAAGCCATTTCTTCAAATCCCATCAATTCCACCAAAAGAATAAAGGAGCGAACCAGTCCCTCAGTCCCACAGTAAGCCAGCGTTTAATTTTCTTGGTCCACTCAAAATTGGTTTAAGGTGAGGGGGCAGGGAGGAAGGAAAGAAAGGATTCTCATTATCTGTTCTATGTATTAGCGATAAATTCCCGTTTGTGATATTTCCTATGATGTACTTTAAAACACCTCATGGAGTATGTGATATGTGTGTGCATGTACAGGAATGAATCTGTGGTAATTTTATAACCCCCTTAGGGAGGGTTTATTAATAATATCAAGTAAGCTAATCAGGACTAATACTCCAGGGAGTTAGTATTTGAAGGACCCTAATGGAATACCGGCTGCAAGAAGATCCAACCATTCTAAAGGAAATCAGTTCTGGGTGTTATTTGGAAGGACTGATGCTAAAGCTGAAACTCCAATACTTTGGCCACCTCATGCGAAGAGTTGACTCATTGGAAAAGACTCTGATGCTGGGAGGGATTGGGGGCAGGAGGAGAAGGGGACGACAGAGGATGAGATGGCTGGATGGCATCACTGACTCGATGGACGTGAGTCTGAGTGAACTCCGGGAGTTGGTGATGGACAGGGAGGCCTGGTGTGCAGCGATTCATGGAGTTGCAAAGAGTCGGCCATGACTAAGGGACTGAACTGAGCCAAACTGAATGGAAAACCGACATAAAAGCACCATTTATAACTCCAGTCAATGCCAAAATGTTTTAATTAGCATATAATATGCTAGAAATTTTTCTTCAGGGAAATAAGTGGTGTTCAAGATACGTTTACTGACTAGCTATGTTGAATGGGCACCATTGTATTTGCATGAACAGAATTTAAGAATCGAGTAAACCTAATAGTACACATTCTTCAAAGTGGAATCAAGTTTTGGAATTCCAGTCTGTTCTGTGTGTGGTCTTTGTCACTTGATTCAGACTAAAAGTTTGAATTAATCTTGCCCTTAGAAAATTTCCCCCTTTGCCTTGAGTTAAACCTTTCTCACAAGTTGCTTGTTGAAGATCCTGAAAGAGCAGAGTGCTGAGATGCATTATTTCAGAACAACTTGTATGGTTTTGAAGGAAGGATCTTCTTGTTAACAAATATTTACATGTGTAACAGAATTAGGAGCCAGCCATGCTGATTATCTGAAGGAAAGAAATTCTAAAGAAAACTGCAAATATAATGGCATAGAGGCTGGAGGCAGCTTGAAAATGGAAGAGGGCCATTGAGGACAGAAAATAGGAGTACATTTGAAGCCAAGTGGAGAGTTGTGAAGGGAGGCCGGAGGATTGAAGCAGCTAGTTCCTGGGGGATCTAATTAGCCATGGTGAAGAGTTTAATCTGTTTCTAAGGACAAGAGAAACCCCATTGGAACACAAATTACTTGTTAGTTGAATATTATCAATGTCTTGGATTGCAGATACATTTGCCTGAAAAGTCCAGGCAAGATGAAACAACCATACTACACAAAACATTAGCTCAAGTTCTGTTATTGAACCATGCTATTTATCATTAATTGGAATTGACAGTGGACTTAGAGGTTAAGGATACCACAGAGAGTGGTGAGGACCTCGGCAAATGAAGACCACATACTTCATCTTGTGAACCTATGTCCTGGGTGGTGGTGATGAGGGGACAGCCTCAAATCAGATTAAGGTGATGGTGGTCATGCTGAGATGTGAGTCGTGTCCCTCCGCCACATCCTCCTGTTTTCCAAGACAAGTTTTCTGAATCACTGCATTAAATCTAATGTTTAAATGATGTGTGTGTATTAGTTGCTCAGTGGTGTCCGACTCTTTGCAACCCCACGGACTGTAGCCTACCAGGCTTCTCTGTCCATGGAATTCTCTAGGCAAGAATACTGGAGTGGATTGCCATTCCCTTCTCCAGAGGAACTTCCCAACCCAGGGATTGAACCCTGGTCTCCTGCATTGCAGGTAGGTTCTTTACCATTTGAGCTACAGGGAAGTCTGTTTAAATGATGGTGGCTGATTAAAAAGAAAATTAAATCATTATGTGAGATAGACAAATCATGAACTTATATGGGGCTTACATACTCCCACAAATAACCTCTGATCTATATAGGGAATGTTTAGCTTTCAGTACATATGAAATCTCTCTTGACCTTACTTTCCTTTTAAATTGCAACTTAATCATTCCTACTTTGCAGATAAAAGAATAAAATTTTTCAAGCTAACCCCAACACCTTTTAAATTCTACACTCTTAAAATCTTTTCATTCAACAAGCATTTATTGAGGGCCCACCATGTTGTAGGTGCTTGAAATGTATGAAAGAACAAACGATTAAAATTTCTGCCCCTGTGAACTTTAAAAAGTCCTGGGAGAACACTTATATTTAAATGGATAAGTGGGAATAGCAGGAAATGAAGAGGTTACAAAGGAGACTGAGGAGAAGTAGACAAATGGTAAAAGTAACAAATGTGTGAATTAGATAGTATTATAGAAAACAATCAGTTGATGCTGTAGAGACAAGACAAATAGAGCAAGGTAGGTAGGGTTAGTTGTGCTGATGGTCTTGGAAGGATTTCTGTGCACATCTCCAACTCCAGAATCATTAGGATCTGCCTCTGCTCTGTCGAGTACCTCTTTTTATCCTCTCTATTGTGTTCCTCCCCTCAGTTTATTAATGTACGCAAATGTAGTCAAGTATCTTCTATCCTAAAAATAAATAAAGCAAAAAGCTCCTTTAACCATACATATTTTTCTTGCTTCTATCTCATTCTTTGAGAAAGGAGCTGGCTACACTGTGGTCCCACTTTCTCATATCCTATCCACTCAACCACTTATTCAGATATGACTTCCACTTCAGTTTCTTTACCAAAACTGTTTATAGAGCGACTTTGATTGGCCTAATCCAACTGGTGTTTCTTTTTTTTTTTAAACTTTAATCGTATTTCACCATCCCTGTCTTTGCCACTGTTAAATGTTTACTCTTTCTTGAGGATTCAACTTCTCTTGGCTTCTGGGATATTTGACCATTGGGATATTTGACCTTCTGGGATATTTGACTCCTTGCTGCATTTGTTTATTCTTCCTTCTCAGTCTCCTTCATGTTCTGTTTTGTTGCATTTACTACCTTCTTGATAAATGTTAGTATTCCTCCAAATTAATTATTACTTCTTTAAGGCTAGAAAAATAGTCCTTCACCAGTAGTCATCAGAAACTCAACATATCCAAAACTAAATACTCATTTTTTTCCTCTTTTAACCCTGGACTTGGTTAACTGCTTTCAGTATTTGTTTCTATGAAAGAAAGGTAAAACTTTTAGATTATTTAATCAGCCCTGGGAAACAACAGGTTGCTTATTTTTATTTTCAAATTTTAAAGTTTTTATTTTGTAAAATAATGGTTTATATTCTTATGTAACTGTGAATATTGGCATGTGTAAATAGAGAATTAGGGTGTGAAAAATTAAACATTAGGTGTTATGAGAAATGTACTAGTTATCATCTGAAAGCGTTTGACTTTCAAAATCTGGCATATTGCCTAAATTTATCCTTCAAGAATTAAGTTTATATTGTCATTTCTGGAAAATTGCATCTGGAATGATTTTATCAATTCATCTTGGACTATCTTTTAAAATAAGATTCAGTTAAATATTAAGCACAACATTTAAAGAAACTAAGCTTATCTGTTCATCAGAGCTTAGGGCAGAAAAAAATTCTCATCTGTTTTTCATCTGTTATAAATACCAAATGTCACCCAATTTATTACTTGTGTAAGGTTGAAGACATTCTTCACCTATTAACTCCTGCAGCCTTATTTTCAGAAAGTATACTCAACTGCATAGATTCACACACACATATATACACACACAAGACAAATGTATAGTTTAGGAGACCTGTTTAACAGTAAATTGCCATAGCATCAGGTGAGAAAATGAATTTTCACTTTGGTCCCAAACTGCTACCCAATCAGCATTAGCATTTATCTTTATACAAAATATCATTGGATAGTTTTGTTAAGTCTCCACAGACAAGAATGTCCAAACAAAACATACATACTATGAACGTATACCAGAGGAAAATGAATTCATTTCATCTTGAGAGACTAAATATTTATACTTGAAATGTTTTGCTTTTGGTCAGGTTTTGAAATTAAAACCAGATTCAACTGTATAATTCAAATGTGTGAGTATGAAGAGAGAATATACTATAAGCAAGTAAAATGGAATATTATATAAATTGCTTAAAAATATGTGTGCTCTTGGAAGATAATGCTGGGCATAGAGTAAAACTGAGAAGATTTATTTACTTAAAACATAAAGTTATACAGTCTGATTTTTAAGGATTGCCATGGACTATTATTCATTTTACTGGTTACAGAGTATATAATTAAGAATATTACCAAATTTATTAGCAGTATAGTGATGATTATTATGGTTTAAGAAAATTGCCATATGGTTATCATGTTACTCTTTGGCTACCTTTTATACTTTAAACACTGGCTTTGTGCTCTGTGATAAAAATGAGACTTTATAGAAATATCTACACCTGTAAATAAATATCTACATTTATAAAAAGGCAAAAAGCTAAATGTGAGACAAAACGCACAGTTCACAATTACGGTTATTGAAGAAATACATGAAACATTTGTCCCAAAGCTGGCATTTTTTAAAATTTCTTAGAAAAGGGCTAGCTTTTCCAACTTGGAATTATGTGCTTATAGCAAACGCTGACACTTATACTTGGAACAATTTGAGACACCTGGAGACTTACAGTAGTAGGGTCAGTTAAAATTGCAAATGAGAATTAATCTCTTCATTTTACTACCCTTTCTAAGAAGAGTGGGAGTGGTTTTGAAGGATTTGGCTTTCTCTATACCTACAACTTTAAACCAGAATTTACTGCTGATAGTCCTTTCTGTGGAAGTATTTAGTTGTTCTTGTGTTGAAATAATCTAAACAGCTGGAATCTACTTCATAATTGTCTGGCTCCAGCTGGACATGCTTCAGAAAGAAAAAAAAAAAAAAAAACCCTCTTCTTCAGAGCTAGGTTTTCACTATAATCACAGAATTTAGTTTACAAAACCAAGACATAAATGGTATTTCTTCCTGCATGGGCCTGGTTTGGCTAGGTTGTCTAGAGAGAAGAAACTCCAACTGCTTATTTTTTTCCTTTCCTCTAGCATTTGAGATTGTCTCACTCTATTAAAAAGGCCTGGAGGTCTGGGTGCTAGTGGGATTTTGTTAAGTAGTGTAAATGAATTTAAATAAGAAATGTTGTGTACACTAAGGAATGATTCTGACTTATTTAGGTCAAACAAGTTTATCGCCTTATTGCTACTAGAAAATCTGTTAGTGAAATTGTTTGTCTTTTTCTTGATTACATTAAACCAAACTTGTAGAGCTAAGGAAAGAACACAGTACTGAGGGGCAGAGACAAAGAAATAATCAATGTAGTTGAAATATCCGTGAAACTTTTGGGACAAGAGGAATCAAGCGATAAGAAAACTGCCAAACACTGAGTCAGCCTTGCCTGGTTGTGAGTGTCTATGTAATCAAGGGAAATCACAGGCTCCTTGGTTACAGCCTCATTCTGTGTTCCTCTCACCTTGACTGCTAACTGTGAACTCTGATGATTAAGCAGTCAGATGAACACCACCCCAGGGCTGCTATGGATGAACATCAACAACCCTCCTCCAAACTTCACAAACTGGTTTCCAGTTTAGAAATCTGTTGAAACATGTGGACTAGAACATTTGTATATGAGTCCCAAACATGTGTGAAGGATCTGTACTTAATAGTCTAAAGCATGTTAGAATCTACCCATAGTAAAATCCCAAAGTAGAAAGTGAGAAGTTGTTGGTGAGACTTTACTTGTTATCCCAATAAACTACATGGAGAACATGCTCAAGGCAGTTGCCTGAGAGATCTGTTCATAAAGTTTTACATCTTCTGAGTATTGTCAGTTCACAATCAGAGAATGCATGTTGGTTTTTTAATTTTCAAATTAAAGTTGCAGGGAAACCTGCACAAAAGTTAAAAATAACTGCTGAGAACTACCAGAAAGAATGTCATTACTTAAAAGATAGCCAACAGGTGATCACTCTGCTCCCCAAGTATGGTGCTGGCATTTGGAGCAGTTCATTTTAATGACAGACTTTGTTGCAGCAGGTCATTACCATCAGTCCATTTCCGAGTGTATCGTTATGCCCTGTGGAAGCTCACTAACTACTTATCACCTTTGTGTAGCATATAAATTGGATTTCTAATTTTGAGCAAAAAAGAAAAATATATGCTATTATAAAGTACAGGCTTGTGACCAAAGGTTGTGCCATGATTGATAAATCCATTTCTCATTCCATAAATCCATTTCTCATTCTCGTTCATTCATTCGGCAAGTAGTATGCTAAGTGTTAAATAGCCTACTAGGCTCTGGGGATCCAATAGTGACCAACATAGACATGATCTGTGCTTCATGGAGTTTAAAGTTACTGATTTCATTAATTTACTCAACAGGTATTTCTTTTTTTTTAATTAATTTATTTTAATTGGAGGATAAGTACTTTACAATATTGTGATGGTTTTTTGCCATACATTGACATGAATCAGCCACGGGTGCACAAGTGGCCCCCCATCCTGAACCCTCTCCCCATCCCTCCCCACCCCATCCCTCTGGGTTTTCTAGAGCACCGGCTTTGAATGCCCTGCTTCATACACTGAACTTGCACTGGTCATCTGTTTTACGTATGGTAATATACACGTTTCAATGCTATTCTCTCAAATCATCTCACCCTTGCCTTCTCCCACATAGTCCAAAAGTCTGTTCTTTACATCTGTGTCTCTCTTGCTGCCTTGCATATAGGATCCATATTACCATCTTTCTAAATTCCATATATATGTATGAATATACTGTACTGGTGTTTCTCTTTCTGACTTACTTCACTCTGTATAATAGGCTCTAGTTTCATCCACCTCATATATGTCCACCTCATATAGCTGTTATGCAGGTCAAGAAGCAACAGTTAGAACTGGACATGCAACAACAGACTGGTTCCAAATTGGGAAAGGAGTACATCAAGGCTGTATATTGTCACCCTGCTTATTTAACTTACATGCAGAGTACATCATGAGAAACACTGGGATGGAGGAAGCACAAGCTGGAATCAAGACTGCAGGGAGAAATATCAATAACCTCAGATATGCAGATGACGCCACCCTTATGGCAGAAAGTGAAGAGGAACTAAAGAGCCTCTTGATGAAAGTGAAAGAGGAGAGTGAAAAAGCTGGCTTAAAACTCAACATTCAGAAAACTAAGATCATGGCATCTGGCCCCCATCACTTCATGGGAAATAGATGGGGAAACAGTGGAAACAGTATCAGAATTTATTTTTTGGGGCTCCAAAATCACTGCAGATGGTGACTGCAACCATGAAATTAAAAGACACTTGCTCCTTGGAAGAAAAGTTGTGGCCAACCTAGACAGCATATTAAAAAGCAGAGATATTACTTTGCCAACAAAGGTCTGTCTAGTTAAAGCTATGGTTTCTCTTGTAGTCATGGTATGGATGTAAGGGTTGGACTCTAAAGAAGTCTGAGTGCTGAAGAATTGATGGTTTTGAACTGTGGTGTTGGAGAAGACTCTTGAGAGTCCCTTGGACTGCAAGGAGATCAAACCAGTCAATCCTAAAGGAAATAAGTCCTGAATATTCACTGGAAGGACTGATGCTGAAGCTGAAATTCCAATACTTTGACCATGATGCAAAGAACTGATTCATTGGAAAAGACCTTGATGCTAGGAA
This sequence comes from Bison bison bison, assembly GCF_000754665.1. Lineage (NCBI taxonomy): Eukaryota > Metazoa > Chordata > Mammalia > Artiodactyla > Bovidae > Bison > Bison bison. The sequence goes on from NW_011494518.1 coordinate 717,705, forward strand.
AGATTGAAGGCAGGAGGAGAAGGGGACGACAGAGGATGAGATGGTTGGATGGCATCACTGACTCAATGGACATGAGTTTGAGCAAGCTCTGGGAGTTGTGATGGATAGGGAGGCCTTTTCACTTTCATGCATTGGAGAAGGAAATGGCAACCCACTCCAGTATTCTTGCCTGGAGAATCCCAGGGACAGGGGAGCCTGGTGGGCTGCCATCTATGGGGTCTCACAGAGTCGGACACGACTGAAGTGACTTAACAGCAGCAGCAGCAGCAGCAGGGAGGCCTGGTGAGCTGCAGTCCATGGGGTCACAAAGAATTGGATCTGACTAAGTGACTGAACTGAATTTATTCAACAGATATTTCTTGAGAGCTACCACATGCCAGGCATTCTTCTGTAATGAAATATGCAAGTAAATAGAAAGAAATCCTGCCCTTGTTTTAGCTTCTTCTCAGTGAGAAAGTCAGATAATAGCACCAAACCTGATGAATAAGTGATAAAATATTCTAGAAGATAAAAGTATCTTTTGAAAATATAGAGCAGAGGAAAGGAGCAGGAGTTGAGTTTGAGTGGTTGTAGTTTAAATACGTTGACATTGCATGCGTGCTCAATCATGTTGGACTCTGAGAACCCATGGACTATAACCTGCCAGGCTCCTCTGTCCATGGGATTTCCCAGGCGAGAATACCTGAGTGGGTTGCCATTTCCTTCTCCAGGGGATCTTCCTGACCCAGGGATTGAACCTGCATCTCCTGTGTTTCCGACATTGTAGGCAGATACCCAACTGAGCCATTGGTATTTCCAATTTAAATACAGTAGTCTTCTTAAGGAGCCGACACTTTTGAGAAAAAACTTGAAAGAACTAGGGAGTTGGCCATGCAGACATCTAGAGAAAGAAAGTATTCAGGCAGGAGGAACAGAAAGTACAAAGGCCCTAGGACACAGAGATGACTGACATTTGCAGGGAACAAAATAAGAAGCCATTGTGCTTCAAGCAGAATGAGCTAGTGGAAGAGTAGCAGGTAGAAAGGTCAGAGAGGTAACAGGGATCCAAATTCTGAGCCTTGACATCCTTATCAGGACAAAAAGAATCACTCTTGTTGATGTATTAATATACACTGTAGTGTACAGAATGATGATGTAATAATATACTGTGGCATACAAAAGTAAAAACAGACCCATTAAGAGGGAATTGCAGTAATCCAGGTGAAGAATACTGATGGTTCAAACAAAACAGGAGGGATTGTGAGAGGTGGCTAAGTATTTTCTGAGAGTGGAACCAAGGGATTCCCTGAGAGATTGGACATCAAATATGAGAGTTGAAGTCAAAGAAGGAGGTTTTGGTCTAAGCAGCTAGAAGAATGGAGATATCTTTCACTGGGAGGAAGTTAGTAGGGGACAGGAGATGATCACGGTTTTTGTAGGGGATGTATTGATGTCTGTTCATACCCAAAGGAATATTCTTTATATTTCCAAGATAGTTTGAAATGCATATATGGAATTTAGAGGCTATAAATTTGAAAATCATTTGTACATAAAGGTATATGGAACCGTTAGGCTGGATGCGATTTCTAAGAGGGTGGATATATGAATCGAGATGAGGACTGAGACTAATCCCTGGGTCACACCACCATTGAGAGGTCTGAGTGAGGAGGATGAGAGAACAAAAGAAACAGAGAAGGAGCAGCCATTGAGGTAGATGGAAACCTTTGTAGGTGTGGTGCTTGGGAACCAAGGAGAGAAAGGGCACTGCGGAGGAGAAAGTGTTCAACTGTGTCATATCCTGTGTCATATCCTGTGGCAAGACTCCACCACAAGATTTAGCATACCAAGGGAAGACAAAAAAAATCATTAAAAATACGATTAAAATCATGAAAGACCATTTTTAATGGACTGTTTTAGTGATATGTAGAAATGTTTCTTTCCCCACACTCTCACAAAATGCAAATATTAAATTTTTAAAGGGAATTTAAAATATATAGGTTGTTTTATTTTTCTTCAATTATGAAAGATAGCTTTTTTTTTCTTTGCTTGGGGAACTAATTTTTTTTTATAAAGTATTCACATCTTTATTTTCCTTTTAAAGTATCAGCATGATTTTTCCTTGATTAAGAGAGCTCTTGATATAACGATGGTAACATTCTGTCTGTCATGTTTTACAGTCTGCAGTTTATCTTTCAATAATGTCTTGGCTCTCAGAATTTTTTTTATTTATTTCTGTAGTTCTCTCACTTTTTTTCTTTGTAACTTTTTAACTTTTCATTTGAGCTTCCCTGGTAGCTCAGACGGTAAAACGTCTGCCTGCAATGTGGGAGACCCGGATTCGATCCCTGGGTTGGGAAGATCTCCTGGAGAAGGAAATAGCAACCCACTCCAGTACTCTTGCCTGGAGAATCCCATGGACAGAGGAGCCTGGTAGGCTACAGTCCACGGGGTCGCAAAGAGTCGGACACGACTGAGCACTTTTCATTTATGTCTTAGATGAGTTTTGTAAATATATTTCCAGACTCAATATTTCATATGTATGCATTGAATTCATGTATCAACATTGTTTCCTTGTTATTTTATACTATCATTTAAGAATTTTATTCTATGATATATCTAGAGTTTATTTTTAATGTATTTATCAGTACACCTTCATTTGACCAAAACACTAAAATATACTGGAGGGCAAAATAGTCCAAATGTGCATGTTATGTGATCAGCTTTATTATCTGTACCTTCTCTGTTTTAAAACAGTTTCCCTTCAGGCATGTTGCAGTGTAGTTTTTCATTGAAGGAACACCAAATATTTGAACTTCAACAAATATAACTGAGGTCAATTCTGTTATACAGTCAAAGCAGACAGTTGCCTTAGGCAGCAAAAACATTCCACACATCAAATTCTTTAGGGATTGTTTTTAATGTAAGAAGCTAGAGGCAATAAAATACAAGGCATTTCCCATTTTCTCAAAAGAGAATTAAACCAGAATTTAATTATCTCTTAGAAGTATTGTCTTTGGTATCTATATTCATGTTTATATTCCAGTAGGGCTGGAGGGTAAAGCTACATAAAATAGTAATGAACATTTTAGGAAACAATTTAGTGGCTACCCATTTCTTATAATTAAAGGATAAATATTAAGAGTATGTTATTTTTATTGAAAAGAGATGTGTGTGTTTGTGTGCATGGAGATGAAAGTGTGTATAAGAGAAAGCTTGCAAAATAAAATAGATAAGAAAAAGTTAATTTTTATCTCTAACTTGTCTCTTGCAATTAGAAGGCTCAAAACAAACGATTGAAAATATGAAAATTCCATCTTGCTTTTGTAATTTGATTTTTCCTAGGCTAAGAAAATGGCAACCCACTCCAGTATTCTTCCCTGGAGAGTCCTGTGGACGGAGGAGCCTGGTGGGCTGCTGTCCATAGGGTCACACAGAGTCAGACACGACTGAAGTGACTTAGCATGCATGCATGCACTGGAGATAGAAATGGCAACCCACGCCAGTATTCTTGCCTGGAGAATCCCAGGAACAGAGGAGCCTCGTGGGCTGCCGTCTATGGCATCGCACAGAGTCGGACACAACTGAAGTAACTTAGCAGCAGTTAGCAATCTGAGGAATTAATGAGAGTTTAAAATCAGTAATATTTCAAGTCTCTTTTTTAACTCTTGGACCCACTTAAGGCCTCTAAAAATCCAGTCTGCCCTGGGCCTATGCCAAGGTGTTCACGACTTTGTCAGGGTGTAATGTGCAGCAGTGTTCACAAAGGAGTGTCGGGCTGTCTTGCTTCTGTCCCTCTAGGTACCACAGTCTCCCACTGGGTGTCACCAGATTCCACTCAGTGCTTCAGTTTCCTTCCAATGGGGTACAACTTTGGTCCATAACCTACTGTCAACTAGGGTCCGCCTGACACCAAAATGGAGGGAAGTGGAGAAAAATGTTTGTAGGGCAGAATGTGCTTTCTCCCTTCATGTTGCTGTTGATTAGGCCTTCAGTGCCCAACAGAGCCTTTACTGAAACAATTCTTTCATTCTCTTAGTTTCTCTTGTATTTCTCTTGGTCTTTTTAATGTTTCTATTGCTAGTATAGTCAAATATATTCAGTATTTCTTGAGCCCATATTCTTCTAAGACTTAGATACAAGCCAATAAAGACAGATGAGGAAACCCATGTGAGTGATAGAATGGACCCTATGCCCAGAGTCAGCCCTCACTCACACTTTTCCCAGATCAAGCTGAAACTCAGAGTCTGGCCTTTGTCCTTCAGAGCAACTTTCCCACAGTGATTTCTATGCCAGACACACAAAAAGATGCTGTACAGACAATGTTTCATAATTTTTCCAGACATAATATGAGTCCTTAAAAACCAGATGAGATTTTTTGCTATAAAATATTTTTATAACTATACCACCTCTGATCACATTTCTAAGTTCTGTCACTATAAGGGCAAATTATTCCAGCATCACATGCACGCATTTATCTGTAAATTTATGCATCTTTAGCATTTATCTGTCCTGTATATGAAATTCCTAACTAGCTCATAAGCTTCTTATAAACAAAACATGTATGTATCTCTTTATAGGAAACAGAATGGTAGGTAAAAGGGTAATATATAACCCTGAGTAAGTTTCAATATGTTGAGATCTATTTTGTCAAATAGCTACTGGGAAGGGGAGACATTTTGTTTAAAAGAATGTGTATATACTTAGAACTTTGGAGTGTTTATTTTCCCATTATCTGTAAAGTTTCTGCACATGAGGCTTCTCTCCCAGACATCTATGACTTAGTATGGTGAATATTGGTAATGTGCAGAATAAGATATATAGCCATAGTAAAATGGCTATGACCTTACACAGGATATGAAGTATATTTAAAGAGTTTTCTGAGTGGCTTTTCAACCACGCACATTGTACTCTTAATAAAATTGCTGCTAAGTGCTATTTTTATTGACAGCACAATGTATTTAAAGAAAGCCATTCAGAAGTTATGAGAGCTCACCTCTATTTTAGCCCTGCAAGTTTGTCTCAGCATTCAGGCTTTACTGAGTGACCACTTTTATCTGATCCAACACTCTTCAGAATCTCAACGTTGAATAGTTGCTGAATATATGCTGATAATTTCTAGCATTAGAAGTGTAAGAATTTCAAAAGTTTCTATTACAGTGCTCTGATGCTTACTTTCCAGATACCTCATATAATCTCTGCACCATGATGGAATGCATCATCTTTTTGAAACAAGAATGAGAAGAAGTTAACAACACCCATTGATACTCATCTGGAAACTAAGACCTGGGTGAGGGGGTGTGGGTGGGGGAGAGTTACATAATTCTATACCCAGCATTTATCTATTCTCAACACATTTTACCCCCTTTTTATAGATGATGTGTGTGCGTGCATGCTAGGTCACTTCAGTTATGTCCAGCTCTTTGTGATCCTAGGAACTGTAGCTGGCCAGGCTTCTCTGTCCATTGGGTTCTCCAGGCAAGATTACTGGACTGGGTTGCAGTTTCCTCTTCCGGGGGATCTTCCCAAATCAGGGATCAAACCTGTGTCTCTTGTGTCTCCTTCATTGGCAGACAGTTCTTTACGGCTAGCACCACCTGGGCAGCTCTTACAGGTGACACGAGGGCACTAAACTCTGAAAGACCACACCCTTCCCTGAGGACGGCAGCTCAGGACTCGGAAGCCGTGCTCTTCTGAGCAGCTGCCCAAACTGCACAGCCTTGCTAAATGCAACAGAATGGAACATACCTTTAAAATGAAACAAGCTATCCAATTAGGCTTCAAACAAATAGATGCAAGAATTGCAGAGAATTTATGTTTATATGATCCTAAAATTATATCTGATAGCTAATATTTATTGAACATGTAGTGCTATACTGGCATCTTATATATTGTTTCCTTATTTAATTTTTACGACCACCTTATGGGTAGGTATAACCTCAATTTACAGATGATAACGCATCATCAGGAGGATTCAAGAATTTAAATAACATTCTTAAAGTCATATTTTACTAGTAAGGCAACCAATGCTGGAGTTGTGAACTCTGACAGAATCCATGATGTATCTCCACGTCTTTGTTTACGTTTTCTAGATTAGAAGCATAGTAAAAATCTCTTGTCCCCCAAAGCTTCTCTTTTCTCTATAATAGTCAGTTTATATGCAGAGTTAACTAAATAAGGTTACCTTCATCGTTTCTCATTATTTGTGCTCAGTTGTGCCTGACTCTTGGTGACTTCATCGACCATAGCCCACCAGGCTCCTCTGTCCATGGAATTTTCCTGGCAAGAATACTGGAGCAGGTTGCCATTCCCTTCTCCAGGGGATCTTCCCAGACCCAGGCATCGAACCTGTGTCTCTTTAATTGACAGGTGGATCCTTTACTACTGTGCCACCCTGGGAAGCCCTTATTGTATACCATACTCCCTCCTTTTCATTAAATCATTTGAACCTATTGTCTGAATTAAAGAAAATGTAAGTTTTTTGCCTCTCTGAAATGTATGCGTGCCTTCATATATGTGCAGGTATGTGTGTACATGTTCACTGTGATTTTCTGTGTGACCATGTTATGCTATTTCTCATCTGGGTAAATGTTAAAAAAGGCCAACTCTGGAAAAGGAGAAGGGAGAATATAACAAGCAGGTTGCTCTCAGGGTAAGCTCTACCAGACCAAGTGGTTGATTAGATAAGATAACAAAAAAGGAGGAAGAGTTGACTCATTGGAAAAGACTGATGCTGGGAGGGATTGGGGGCAGGAGGAGAAGGGGACGACAGAGGATGAGATGGCAGGATGGCATCACTGACTCGATGG
>NW_011494518.1:724589-761602 GCF_000754665.1 Bison bison bison
GGAGGAGAAGGGGACGACAGAGGATGAGATGGCAGGATGGCATCACTGACTCGATGGATGTGAATCTGAGTGAACTCCGGGAGTTGGTGATGGACAGGGAGGCCTGGCGTGCTGTGATTCATGAGGTTGCAAGAAGTCAGACATGACTGAGCGACTAAACTGAACTGAACTGAACTGATAAATGTTGCTGAAGCTATAATTCTTGGGAAATGAGAGATGGGCAAATGGGTTGGTGATACCACTTACAAGAATTGGGGAATCCATTGATTCTCATTTGAGAGTGAAAATGAAGGCAGTTTTAGATAGCTTGAGTTTACATGGTGGGCCATTGAGGAAAGCCATCTAGCATATACAATTGGGTATTTGCAACTTGGGTGAAACTACCTAAACTACAGATAAGATTTTAGAAGACATCTTAGTTAAAACATCCTTGAGAGGCACTATTCTAGTGGTTTAATTACAGTTACTTGTTTAACCCTCAAAATGATCCCCATATGATATGCGGTGGATTGAATAGTGTTGCCCTGAAATTCATGTACTCTTAGAACCTCAGAATGTGACTTTATTTGAAAACAGGGTCTTTGTAGATGTATTTAAGATGAGATCATACTTGATTAGGTATCAGGTATTCTCAATTCAGTGACTGATGTCCTCATAAGAAGAGGAGAGGACATTCAGAGCCACAGAAGGGAGGCCATGTGAAGACAAAGGCAGGGATTGGAGTTGTGCTGCCATATGCCAAGGGACAGCTGGGGCTGCCAGAAGCAGGAAGAAGAAGGAGGGATTCTTCCCTATGGCTCTTGGTGGGAACATGACCTTGCTGATAATTTGATTTCAGACTTCTAGCCTCTTGAACTATGAGAAAATAAATTTCTGCTCTTTTAAGCCTCCAAGTATGTGGTAATTTGTTAAGGCAGCCCTACAGCTCACATCCCTTATGATTATACAGTAAAAGTGACAAAAGGATTCAAGGGATTAGATCTGATAGTTGTACGTGAAGAAATTTGGATGGAGGTTCATAACATTGTACAGGAGGTGGTGATCAAAACCACCTCCAAGAAAAAGAAATGCAAAAAGGCCAAATGGTTATCTGAGGAGGCCTTACAAATGGCTGAGAAAAGAAGAGAAGCAAAAGGCAAAGGAGAAAAGGAAAAATATATCCATCTGAATGCAGAGTTCCAAAGAATAGCAAGGAGAGATAAGAAAGCCTTCCTAAGGGATCAATGAAAAGAAATAGAGGAAAACAATAGAATGGGAAAGATTAGAGATCTCTTCAAGAAAATTAGAGATACCAAGGGAACATTTCATGCAAAGATGGGCACAATAAAGGGCAGAAATGGTATGGACTTAACAGAAGCAGAAGATATTAAGAAGTGGCAAGAATACACACAGAAGAACTATACAAAAACAATCTTTGTGACCCAGATAACCACGATGGTGTGATCACTTACCTAGAGCCAGACATCCTGAAATGTGAAGTCAAGTGGGCCTTAGGAAGCGTCACTATGAACAAAGCTAGTGGAGGTGATGGAATTCCAACTGAGCTACTTCAAATTCTCAGAGATGATGCTGTGAAAGAGCTGCACTCAATATGCCAGCAAATTTGGAAAACTGAACAGTGGCCACAGGACTGGAAAAGGTCCGTTTTCATTCCAATCCTAAAGAAAGGCAATGCCAAAGAATGCTCAAACTACCGCACAATTGCATTTATCTCACAGGCTAGCAAAGTAATGCTTAAAATCCTCCAAGCTAGGCTTCAACAGTATGTGAACTGAGAAATTCCAGATCTTCAAGCTGTATTTAGAAAAGCCAGAGGAACTAGAGATCAAATTGCCAACATCCATTGAATCATAGAAAGAGCAAGAGAGTTCCAGAAAAACATCTGCTTCTGCTTCATTGACTTTTCTAAAGCCTTTGACTGTGTGGATCACAACAAAATGTGGAAAATTCTGAAAGAGACAGGAATACCAGACCATCTGACCTACCTCCTGATAAACCTGTATGCAGGTCAAAAAGCATCAGTTAGAACCAGGCATGGAACAACAGACTGGTTCCAAATTGGAAAAGGAAGATGTCAAGGCTGTTTACTGTCACCCTGCTTATTTAAATTATATGCAGAGTACATCATGCAAAATGCCAGACTGGATGGAGCAGAAGCTGGAATCAAGGTTGCAGGGAGAAATATCAATAACCTCAGATATGCAGATGACACCACCCTTATGGCAGAAAGCAAAGAGAATCTAAAGAGCTTCTTGATGAAAGTGAAAGAAGAGAGTGAAAAAGGTGGCTTAAAACTCAAGATTCAAAAAACTAACATTATGGCATCTGGTCCCATCACTTCATGGCAAGTAGATAGGGAAACAATGGAAACAGTTATTTTCTTGGGCTCCAAAATCATTGCAGATGGTGACTGTAGCCATGAAATTAAAAGACATTTGCTGTTTGCAAGGAAAGCTATGACAAACCTAGACAGCATATTAAAAAGCATATTAAAGACCTTTGCCAAAGAAGTTCTGTCTATTCAAAGCTATGGTTTTTCCAATAGTCATGTATGGATGTGAGAGTTGGACTATAAAAAAGCTGAGCGCTGAAGAATTGATGCTTTTGAACTGTGGTGTTGGAGAAGACTCTTGAGAGTCCCTTGGACAGCAAGGAGATCAAACTAGTCAATCCTAGAGGAAATCAGTTCTGAATATTCACTGGAAGGACTGATGCTGAAGCTGAAACTCCAATATTTTGGGCACCTGATGCAAAGAACTGACTCATCTGAAAAGACCCTGATGCTGGGAAAGATTGAAGGCAGGAGGAGAAGGGGATGACAGAGGATGATGAGATGGTTGGACGGCATCACCAACCTAAGGGACATGAGTGAGCCAACTCCGGGAGTTGGTGATGGACAGGGAAGCCTGACGTGCTGTAGTCCATGGGGTTGCAAAGAGTCAGACACGACTGAGCGACTCAACTGAAATGACCTGAACAAAACATACTAAGGGTACACTTTTATACCACAGTCTTATAAGTGAAGAAAGTGAGGCACAGATGAGGGGTCCCATGTACTCTCTCAAGGTCAGACAGCTAAGTAGAGCTAGAATTCAAATGCAGATGTTCTGGCTTTAGATATTTGCACTCAACCACCACCTGTACTCCTCTATTATTTTTTATTGCCTGATAATAAAGAGTAACCTAGCCTATGTACATAGAACTAGAGATAGCACAGTATTCCCTGGAGGCAGACAGTCGCTCAGAATACATAAATGTTAGGCTTAAACCACTTTTTCCTATCTAGCTATTTGATTATAAAACCATTGTTTACTGTCTTGTCAAAACCTAATATACTAAAATAAACACATTTACTGTATATAGAGTAAAAGAGACCTATCAAAGACATGCATTTATTTGTAATAATCTGTGACAGCATCTATAACTCATTATCTAAATCCTCTTCAGCAGAATATGCTGTTTACCTAGCTTCTTTTATAGCCAATGTAATAGGTTTCTGGGAACCACAATTCTGTAGAGTCAACTACATTTCTTATCTTCATATTAAAAATGAGTAGGTTTGTATCATGGATTCTATAAGTATTGATTTCTTTCAATAAAAATTATGTTTTATATGACTGAACATATGTTTTGTGGGCACAGTTTCAGAATTTTTAGAAGGGAAGTTACTTTTCTTCCATATTCCTTCAGTCACAGGGGCAGAAAACCTAATTTCTCAGGAATATATTAACTGTGATTAACATGCATCTGCTACATGCCAGACACTATACATACATACATTTCTTTATTTAACCCTCACAAAGACTCTGAGAATTTTATCACCAAATTACTGATGTGAACAAGAGAGAACAGAGAGGACAAATAACTTGAAGAATGCCACACAGATTTTTAATCATCAGATCTGGGATTTAAGCCTATATTTCTTTGATTATCATCCTCTGTTTCAGCTACTTTTTGCCTAGACCATATAGAGATGGTCACCAATCCCATAAAGATGAGATGCACAGGGGTTTAATTGGTCAGTTTGAAAAAGGTGTTCATTTCTTTACATCTTTTATTTTATACTCCCATAGATGGAGTAAAGGTAACTTAAGGCTGTTATGAATAACCCCCTGCCTAATGGATAGATGGAACTACTTAAGTGGAGCTGATAGACTCGTAAAGCTTTCTTTGATTGTAGTTAAGAAAAATTACCATTGTTCTAAAGCTTGTTTTTTATTGCAAAAAATAACAGTATAGACGCACATAATGGTAAAATAATTAAAGACAGATAGTGAGGAAGGTGGCTTACAATTTAAGAAAAATAAAAATTAGAAGTCTCTCTCGTGCTTATTTCTTTAGTTTAACACCATTGGGTATCTAAAATTACACTTCTTTCTCCTAAGAGGGTCTGCTGCTGCTGCTGCTAAGTTGCTTCAGTCGTGTCCGACCCTGTGCGACCCCGTAGATGGCAGCCCACCAGGCTCCCCCGTCCCTGGGATTCTCCAGGCAAGAACACTGGAGTGGGTTGCCATTTCCTTCTCCAGTGCATGAAGGTGAAAAGTGAAAGTGAAGTCGCCCAGTCGTGTCCGACTCTTAGCGACCCCATGGACTGCAGCCCACCAGGCTCCTCCATCCGTGGGATTTTCCAGGCAAGAGTACTGGAGTGGGGTGCCGTCTAGTTCAGGAAAACCATTACTACTTGAGCTTTTTAAACTCCATAAACCAGCAGAGGGAGCCCTACTGTCATAAGCACTTCGTTCTTTTTAAAATGATGTAATAAGCACCTAATGTGAAGCTCTTCTTTCTGGTTTCACTGCCAATGAGAAAATACAACCCCCTTCGCCCACATAGTGTTTATTTAAGGAATCAAAACGTCCTAGGGGGATCTATTGGCCAATTACCATGGGTAGAACAGAACAGTATTTACACGGCACACACAAGGCACACACTGGAGTGGCTCCGTGGGATCTGCTGTGGTCTGCCAAGTAATTATATAATTACATGAAAAAATATATTTGTCTTAGAGATCAGAAGGGATTAAAATGCCTGTCTGGAAAATGAAGGATGCTAATATAAATGCAAAGAATTCTTTGATTTGACCTTACAGGTAAAACAGGGGACCTGTGGTGATTCAACAATTAAACACAATAAGATGAAAGAAAGCTTTGGCATTGACAGCTGGAACCTGTGGTATTTACTTTCAGAGTATTTTTCATCAGTAATTTCAGTGAGTTCCTATGTTAATTAAAATTAATTTGCATTAACATTACAATTATGCAGGTGTTTCTCCAGTTTATCTTAGTTCAGCTCTTAGAAAATGTATCTTAACCCCCTCAAAAAATCATTTAAGTTTGTTTATGACTTTTAAAGTGTTAATAAACAAATAGTTTATTATAGCAGTGTTTAAGTTATATGAAACTTAAAGTGTATTTTGTCATGCTGTGGGGTTCTTTGATATAAGGAGAGTTTTAGTTTTGTTTTATTAAGCATGTATTCATATTTTATGTCTTTGAATCTTTGAAAGTAGACTAGATTTATTTGTGTGTTTTCATTAATTCTAGAATGCATCTGCATGTCCAAGTAATTATAGAAAGTTAATTAAATAATCAAATGACACTTTGCCTACTATTGTCTAAGAAAGCCCAAAGTAAAATTAATTATATTATTGTTTTTCACAGTGTTGAAGATGACCTTCCTCTGTGGCTCAGACAGTAAAGAATCTGCCTGCAACCCAGGAGATCTGAGTTGAATCCCTGGGTGGGGAAGACCTGGAGAAGGGGATGGCAACCCACTCCAGTATTCTGGCCTGGAGAATCCCATGGACAGAGGAGCCTGATGGGCTACAGTTCCCGGGGTCGCAAAGAGTCGGTCACGACTGAGCAACTAACACTTTCATTTTCAAGATGGGTAAGATTTAGTACAGGCTTCCCAGGTGGCACAGTGGTAAAGAATCTGCCTGTCAGTGCAGCAGGATCAAGAGACTTGGATTTGATCCCTGGGTTGGGAGGATCCCTTAGCAACCGACTCCAGGATGCTTGCCTGGAAAATTCAATGGACAGAGGAGCTTGGTGGGCTATAGTCCATGGGGTTGCAAAGAGTGGGACATGACTGAGCAACTGAGTGCACTCACAGACACACAGAGTGCCTTCAGTTCAGTTCAGTCACTCAGTCGTGTACGACTCTCTGCGACCCCATAAACCTCAGCAACCCAGGCCTCCCCATCCATCACCAACTCCTAGAGTCCACCCAAACTCATGTCCATTGAGTTGATGATGCCATCCAACAACCTTATCCTCTGTCGTCCCCTTCTCCTCCTGCCCTCAATCTTTCCCAGCATCAGGGTCTTTTCAAATGAATCAGCTCTTTATATCAGGTGGCCAAAGTATTGGAGTTCCAAGCTTCAGCATCAGTCCTTCCAATGAACACCCAGAACTGATCTTTAGGACAGACTGGTTGGATCTCCTTGCAGTCCAAGGGACTCTCAAGAGTCTTTTCCAACACCACAGTTCAAAAGCATCAATTAACGTGTGCCTTAATCCCACCAAAAACTCCAAGATTAGTACAAAGTAGTATGTAGAGATCAACATTATCGAATAGCCTAAGAATCTTTGGCAAACAAATTTCCGTCCCGTATATCTTCATGATAGGATTTACAGATGTGTTATATAAAATCTAGTTGAGTTGCTTAATAGTAGAAAAATTGTGATGTCAAAGAAAATAGCACAAATAAGATATCACAGGCATATATAATTGGGAAAGATTAATAGAAGAATATTTTGGAAGTAATTATTGCACAAGGGCTAATGAATTTATTTTTTAGAGGGAATTACATCAAGGAGTAAGCAATAGTAGGGTTAGATGACTTAGGAGAGCTCTGATAAACTACATTAACCATCAGGGCTTAAAGCATGGAAGGGGAGAAGTGTAGGAAATCTCTGATTCAGTACTCCTTCCTTCCATTCTCAAGATCTGATTTTTAAATATATTATTTCTTCTATAACATCAAAAGTAAGGACAGTTACCTTTTACTTCAATGAATGGAGAGGGAGGACTTCCCTTCTTGCACTATTCTTCTAGAAGTTCAGAATCCTTTAGAGACATTAAGAGCTGTCCCAGAAGATCCAGACTAATTTCCAACCTGGTGGAGGATGATGGCTATAGGCTGATGACAAGCACATAGCTTTCAGAATGGTTGGAACAAGAATGCTGAGATTCCCAAAACATCACTGTGTTGCCTTACCACCAACTAATCAAAAAGTCCACAAACTGATCATGCATCCTACTGTCCTCTCCTCTAATACTGTCTTTAAAAACCCTTGACTGAAAGCCATTGAGGAGCTGGAGATTTTTAAGCATGAACTGTTTGATCTCCTTGTTAGACTCCGTGCAAAAACCTCTTTCTTCGCAAATACCAACTATCTGAATTTGGTTTTGTGCTCCACAGGACATGAGCCCTTGTTCAATAGCAGTCATTCACAGGTAATTTTCAGCACATGAAGTATATTTATTTTTCACTGGACTACTATAGATTGAGGCAGAACTGATAATCTAGAGATCATCAAATGAGCCCCAAATGGAAGCTCTCTTCAGAATTTGAACTAGGATCATTAGACTTCATAGTCTCACATGAAATTGTTGGGGGAATGTGTAATTTGCTCGGTTCTGTCTGGCTGCAGCAAAAATTTGAAGCGACAGATGGACCAGTGTTACAGCTCAGTTACAGCTCAGTTTAAACTGCCGACCAGTGTTACAGCTCAGTTTTATTTGGCAAGCAACAGAAAATACACCCTTGAGGCATGAAGGCAGGCCAACCCAAAAGAAGCGAAGAGAAGAGAGAGGCTCAATTTTGACTCCTTTTCATATGTATTTTCTTCTCCCCCTGAGCCTGCCCTGTGTTAACTGGGCTAGCCAAGAGGGCTGTTTGTTTCACCTGAGGTTCTCACTCAGGTCCTCGGACCTTCCTTTGTTTTATTTTTGCAGACTTTTTCTTTCTTTGTCTTTTAGCCACCGCTATTTTGGACTCCTTTTTCCTATTCTAACTACCTAACAAATTGAACATAGTGTCCTACATAGGGTGAAGAGTCAACAAAAATTTTGTTAGTTGAAATATTTCTCCAAGTATCATAGTATGGGAGAATAATTTATTATTACTCTAATTATTCATTATTTTCTGAATAATCAACAAAGCATTTTAATGTGGTGTAAAATGGAACATCTGTCACATCAATAAACAGGATGTAACAGCCATCAGCGATTTCAGGCCTCCCAAATGTGAGTGAAGGCTCCCAAAAGGATAACAATGCCTGAGGTCCAGCCAGTGCCACCACCCTCCATGGTGATTGCTGAGGAGCTCAGGGTGGGGGATGTGAGAGAAAAAAAAAAAAAACAATTTGCTGGCCCCAGATAGCTGAGATGCATGTACAAGGAATGACTTCAATAATCCCAGACTCTTACATCTACCCATGCATAGAAGAATGTTAAATTCCTTGAGATATCTGGTTTTCCTTAACTAGCAGTAGTCTTTGATATTCAGATTGTCTGCCATCTTTGGTGCAAACTTCTATACATCCTGACTCCTTCCCCCACCTCCTCAGAGCAGTCTCCTAGGGTTGAAGTCCTAACATTTCCACCAAGTAAAATAACTAACTCCCCACTTTCAGGTTGTGACTAAATTTTTTAGTCAACAGTGGTTGTTTGTGACAGTATATGGCCTTGGCAATTTGGCTCAGGAGTTCACTGCTCCAAAATGAAAAATCACAATATTTTTTCATGTTTTAGCATAATACTTTCAATTTTCCAAACAAAATGCTTTGTAGGGACAGGAAGAAATCAGAAGCCAGTCTTTACCTTTAGATTTCTGAGAAAGATTTTTTAAAATAATTTTTAAATTTTATTTTTGGCTGTTCTGGGTCTTCACTGCTTTTCTCTAGTTGCAGTGAGCAGAGTGTCAACTACAAATTGGCTTAGATGGTAGAGAGTCCACTTGCAATGCAGGAGACCCAGATTCGATCCCTGAGTCAGGAAGATCCCCTGGAGAAGGAAATGTCAATCCACTCCAGTATTCTTGCCTGGAGAATTCCATGGACAGAGGAGCCTGGTGGGCTATAGTCCGTGAGGTCGCAAAGAGTAGGACACAACTGAGCGGCTAACACTTTCAACTTTCTTTTCAAGAGCATTTGCCAGCGACTGAACAACAACAATGGCATTTGCCATCTGCCTCTGTAGAGATTGAACCCTGTTCTGCTGCAGCTGTTGACGTTCAACACCCTCTGAGGGATTTCAGAGTGGAGTGAGGCACTCTGTGCTCCAGGCAATCTGGTCGAACAGGTCTTTAGATACTAGATATTTTCAGGAACTGATTTCATGATCCCAATCCTTGCATCTCTTCATATCTAGAAAATCACTAAAATCCCTTTACGGTGACATCAGCTCCTCCTGACTAACAGAAACTTTGTCACATAAGTGCTTGATTGCACTGGACTCCCCCTTCACCAAAATCTTATGTATTGACCTTGCCCCACGCCTCTTTGGAGCAGTCTCTCAGGGCTGTCTAAGGTGCTGTCTCCCTGGCTGCAGTCCTCATTTTGCCCCAGATAAAACTTAACTCACAGCTCTCAGGTTGTGCCTCTTTTTAGTTGACAGAGGGCTACTCTCCAGTTGCAGTGTGTGGACTCACTGCAGCGGCTTCTCTCGTTGTGGAGCACGCACAGGCTTCAGCAGTTTCAGCTCAATAGTTGCAGCTTCTGCATTCTAAGGCACAGGCTCAAAAGATGCGGCGCAAGTGTGGCACAAGTTGTAGCTCTGCAGCATGTGGGATCTTTCCAGACCAGAGGTCGAACCCGTGTCTTGTGCATTGGCAGGCAGATTCCTTACCACTGAGTCACCAGGGAAGCCCTCGAGAAAGATTTTTAAAGAAATCTCCCCTACGTGTTAGAAGGTAAGGTGTTGACTGAGGCAAAATTGTTAAATAGGCCAAGTTTGTTTGCACATCCTTCCTAGTGTTCTTGAATGACTAGAGTACCAGTTTATGAGCCACTGAGCTTGAGACCCATTACCTGTCATTCACACCCTCCCTAATTCTGCAGACACTGTACAATATTTTAAGAGTGAGCATCAAGGCTTCAGAAAGAGAATGAGAGAGCATTCATTCACACGTGTATTTTTGTGCACTGTGGAGTATGTACATACCACATTGAGTAGGAGCTCTTAAAAAAAAAAAAATAAAAGTGAGACTTAAAATTTTGCATCACATACGTTCACTTTCCTGTCTTTTAAAGTGCATATTACATTAAAAATAGTACAGCATTTTTTTCTGAGTGATTCCAGGTCATTGTTTTGGTCATCTTTTCCTGCACAGTGATGTAACTGTAAATTTGTAGTGTTTCTGCTTCTTCCCTCCTTAGACAGCCGGTGCTCATGTCTCTTGCAGTCATTTTAATTATTACTTCTATAGCTTACTTCTTCTTTTTTTTTTTTTAATTTGCTTCTAGACTGCTGGGGTCTAGGAGGACCAATATCCTTTTAAAAATTAAATATTTAATAATAGACTAAGCAGTAGCCTTGGAGTCAGAGGGGAAAAAATGATGCCGATTCCAGCCCCCAGAGTCCTTTATCAATTGTAGTCTATTTGTACTTAAATCTGAGATTGTCTAGTTATATTAAGGTAAGCATATGAGAACTTTGCTATAAGATAGCCTGTTGGAAGTCATTAAGATCACCTTAAGGTTGGTTTTGAGAATAAATCTTACAAAGTTATGCAAGAATGCAGTGAATAAAGTTTCTGTCAAGGAAAAAAAAAGATAGCTTCGGCTTACCTATCAAGGATAACATGTTGGCCCCTATTGGCAATTATACCAGAAATAAAGAGATGTAGAACAACACAGATCATAAATACAGTGCTTATCTTGTAATTTTATGTGTGGGCTTACTGATTTCCTGAAACTAATCTTTAGACACTCGTACTTCTGTTTGGTGTTTTTATCTCTTAATGAAAAAAACTAACATTCTTCAGAATTTGACCTAGAATGTTTTAGAATTTGATAGTTCATTTGTTTAACACACCACTCAGAGTTTTGCATAGAGTTCAAGTTTAATAATTATTTGTATATTGATTGGCAGCAATGCTGATATCTTTACTGTCCCATAATACACACTCCATAGAAAGAATGCAACCTATTCTGACAACTGAAATGTGGGGTACTTTCTCATGAGGACCCACTGAGAAAGGAATTAATGAAACTATTCTTAAAGTTATCTTGTGATCAGATTTTTTTTTTTTGAGGTTCAGATAAGAATATGTGGTTTTAAAAGGGAGATTGTTTAGAAAAGTTTCATAGCCCAGCACAAGTTGTAAGAATGTGACCCTATCTTAAATTCATCCCACTAAGAACCAATTCTTCAATTTATTTTGACATTTTTATTTTATAACACATTTCTATTTGGATTTCCATTAATTTATTTTGGAAGATACTCTGATGAGTATTTCAATTTCTCACAGCTCAAATATTATTTAGAAAGTCAAAATGCATTAAAGCAAGAGAAAAAGAGATTGGTGCTAGTGATTAGCCATCTTACATAAATAAGAGCAGTGGAAACAGGCAGATGAACTCAGGCAAATAAAATCTGGTGTAGAGTGATTTTTAAAAGTTAACTGTGTGAATCAGCTTCTTAATCCTTTTCCCTTTTCCTGATATTTTCAAAGCACTCTACAAGATAACATATTAGGTACTCTTAAAAATTGTCCAAAAGCACTCTGTTTTCTCAGGATAAAATCCCAGCTCCTAAGCACCTGGCACACAGGACCTTTGACCAAGTCCCCAGCATCTCTCCATGTTCCCTCCTCCACAGGTTTCATCCCCAAGGTCACAGTGTTCCAGGCTCATCTGCCCTCTCAAGTTCTGTGCCTCTGAAACTGCTCAACCCTTTGCCTGGAATCCACCCCGAGGGCTTCTCTTCTCTGTGAAAATCTTACTCATCCCTCAACTGACAGAGAAGGTACATTTCTCCTGCAAAGTCTTTGCTGTGACAGGGTTTCCTAGTGGTTTCCTCTTCCATACTCAAATAGCATTGTCCACATCAATCTTACAGAAATTATCATTGCTGTTTTTACATAGCTTTCTTTTCCAGTTGATGATGTTTTTTCTGTGGCAAGGACTGTATTTAGCTCAGACTCAACCAAAAGAACTTCAATGCATTACCTGCCTGACCAATACTAAGCATCTTATAAATGTTTGTAGAATGAGTGAGGGTGAGTGAGTGAGTAAATAAATGAGTGACTGAAACACAAATCAGAAATGTATAATTTTGTTAAATACAGGTAAAATGAAACTGTTAAACGGACATTTTTAAACCAGAAAGATTATTCAGTCAATGATTCAGCATTTGCTAATTAACTTATATGCAGAGTACGTCATAAGAAACACTGGGCTAGAAGAAGCACAAGCTGGAATCAAGATTGCTGGGAGAGATATCAATAACCTCAGCTATACAGATGACACCACCCTTATGGCAGAAAGTGAAGAGGAACTAAAAAGCCTCTTGATGAAAGTGAAAGAGGAGAGTGAAAAAGTTGGCTTAAAGCTCAACATTCAGAAAACGAAGATCATGGCATCTGGTCCTATCACTTCATGGCAAATAGATGGGGAAACAGTGGCTGACTTTATTTTTGGGGGCTCCAAAATCACTGCAGATGGTGATTGCAGCCATGAAATTAAAAGACGCTTACTCCTTGGAAGGAAAGTTATGCCCAACCTAGATAGCATATTGAAAAGCCGAGATATTATCTTGCCAACAAAGGTCTGTCTAGTCAAGGCTATGGTTTTTCCAGTGGTCATGTATGGATGTGAGAGTTGGACTGTGAAGAAAGCTGAGCACTGAAGAATTGATGCTTTTTAACTGTGGTGTTGGAGAAGACTCTTGAGTCCCTTGGACTGCAAGGAGATCCAACCACTCCATTCTAAGGGAGATCAGTCCTGGGTGTTCATTGGAAGGACTGATGCTAAAGCTGAAACTCCAGTACTTTGGCCACCTCATGCAAAGAGTTGACTCATTGGAAAAGACTCTGATGCTTGGAGGGATTGGGGGCAGGAGGAGAAGGGGACAACAGAAGATGAGATGGCTGGATGGCATCACCGACTCGATGGACGTGAGTTTGAGTGAACTCTGGGAGTTGGTGATGACAGGGAGGCCTGGCGTGCTACAATTCAGGGGGTTGCAAAGAGTCGGACAGGACTGAGCGACTGAACTAAACTGAAGAGTCCTCAGAAATACAAATGGAAAACATAAGAATACTTCTTAAAGACAAAAAGACATTGGCCCTGTTTCCAAGGAATTCAGTCTAGCTAGAATGTATTACTGTACCATGCACAAAAAAAGTACGTATAGTGCATTCTGAATCTCAAAGTTAAAAATTAAAAGATTTAGAAGTAGGGGGCTGAGAGAGAGAACGTTAATGCAAATGAACCTACAGAACAAATGTGGAGGCCAGAAACCACTGTTGTTTTCTAGGAAATTAAATGTAGCTCAGTATTGCTGCATTTTGAGATTAAAGAAGATGTGGTGGGAGGCGGGCCTACACAGGGAACGGCCAGATCACAAACAGCCCTGCAAATTATTTCCAGTGCCTTGTCCTAAAGGGATGGGTGTGCATTTGAAGGGTTATAAACAAAAATTCACAGGGTCAGATTTGTGTGGTCAGCTCTCAGGGGTGGGGATAGGCAGATTGGAGAGAGAGAATATTAAGGCAAATTTAGTTTGAGTACATTGTTATTACATATAGGTCTATAATGTGAGCTGAAATATAAAAATTATGTAGGAACTTTTGTATAAAAGATTCTGTAAAAACTTCATTAAGTTATAAGGCTGAAGGATCTTTGGATTTTAATTAGGGCAAATAGGATCTATTGGTCAATGGGAAAAATACTGACCCAACAGAAAAGCAAAAAGTACTCCAGTCACTAATTGACCTTGTAAAGGAGAGTGACATTAAACATGGGAACCCTGCTCTTCTGTGAGCCTCTCTTTCCTCTAAAATAAAAGATCCTACTTGGTTTCCTATAAAAAATAAACTATACAAAAATACATTGTGTATACTGAACCACTGCAAAAATATAGGGTATTTATACATTGCTCTTTAAGATCTTTAAGTAAAGCAAACAGCTAGTCTCCAAGAAGGCTGAAAACCTGTTACCAATTCTGCATCTATGAAGAAGCAGTACAAATCTCATCCCAGAAAACATCAGGGGACAACACTGTATTAGGTATTAAATGAAGGAAGACAAGCCCTACAGACAACATCTGCCTGCACTACTAATAGGCAATTTTTTTTTTTCTTCCTGGAACCCCCACTAGGGTTGATAACAGTGGCGTGTGTATATCTTAGCATGCTGATAGTGTGGCATTAACCCTCCAAAACACTAATGGATATAATGCACATACACTTCAGCAGAGCAGGAGATAGATTTCTCTATTTTTAGTAACTATGTACTGATACAAACATATATTTTACAGTATAGTAATTCAAATAAAAATAAAAATTGTAAATTGAGGGCTCCTTGAAGAAATAGCTGATCCTCTAAGAGTGGGGCAGAAAATATGCAAATGAGCCTAGAGTGTTTTGTAGTGTCAGAAAGTAAGAATATGCTAAAACAAACAAGCAAACAAGAAGCCCTGTGATAATGGTGTGAGCAACAAAATAAAGTAGTACTGAGTTGTAACCCAGAGTATTAAATAAATATCCGTGAGTTCATGCTGATGAAAATAAATGATTGAATAAGTAAATAAATGGAGGATGTGACCAATGTTCCATGCAAAATGGATTCCAAATCGTTATTTGTTTGTAATTTAGTCTAAAAATTATATTTACAAAATAATTTTATGTAGATACTTTTTTCCAAGGAGGTGGCATAAAACTTCCCACTCCTTGAGTGTGAACTACACAGTGACTTCCTTCCAAAGTAAAAAATATGGAAAAGAGATTAGAAAACAAAACCAAAACAGTACTGCGTAGTGGGGAGACACCAGGCAACCACCGCCACCAAGTGGATCAAGGTCAGCATCAACAGTGATAAGTCTGGTTCATAGCATGTACCCTTGATATCCTATGATGACATGGTCACTTTATATCTACAGTCTTTCTCCTCAAAACCCACAACCCCAGTCTGGTTATGAGAAAAACATCAGACAAATCCCTTTAGAGGGATATTCCAGAACATACCTAACCAGTACTCCTCAAAACTGTCAAGGTCATTAGAAACAAGGAAATTCTGAGACACTGTCACAACCAAGAAAAGCCTAAGGAAATATGATAATGAATTAAGGTGGCATCCTGGATGGGTTCCTATATCAGAAAAAGGACATTAGGCAAAAGCTAAACAAATGTAAATACAATATGGACCTTAGTTAATAATAATGAATCAATATTGGTTTGGTAATTGTAAAAAACGTACCATATTAATATGATATGTACGTCATAGGAAAAACTGGATATAGCATATATGGGAGCTCTCTGTATTATCAGTTTTCCTGTAAATCTAACACTGTTCTAAAATACAGAGTTTATTTTTAAAATAGTATAATTTGAGTTGGAATTTACTGTGTTTTAAAAGTAATGTTATTGAGAGGAAAGATATGAACCAGACTTTTAAAGATGGAATCAAATGCACAAGGATTTCCAAATGCATTGAAAAGTGATGTCTATTTAGTTCATTAGTGGAGCCTTTTCAGACTTTGCATGACAGCAAAGTAATTTGTGATAATCCATATAGGATTTAACTGTCTACATCATGGTATCATCTTAAATGTTTTGTGAGTTTATGTGAACGGAAGGAATGAAAGTAGGGAGCAGTGTGTTCTACATTTCCATGACACAGTCCATTTAACTCACAGACATTTGTAAACATGACTCTTCCTTCTATAATCTAAAGGGCCTCACCCTCTGGTTCCCCCAGACCTAGTGTGACTCTCCTCACATCCACAGCTAACTGCTCAAATCCCTGTACAAGGATTTACCATGGTGTGCTCTACCTGTCCATTTGTGTGTTGCTTTTCCAGACTGGTCTCTCAGAGGTGTGGATTTTGCCTTGAATCTCTGCAGCCACATAGCTTTAAGGCCATGCCTGGAGGCTCATATGTGATGTGTGGCAGTACATTTCTACTGCTTATACAACTGAATTTTACCATTTTCAGACTTGGGGAACATGTAGAGATACTGGGTCTTGGTTTATCTGTTCCAACTAAATACAAAAGTTCATCTCTTCCCCTACTTCTAAGATAGGAAGCCATTTTAAAAGTTGCACGTTATTTAAATAGAAGAATATAAATGTAAAAGATTAAGATTAAAATAGGTGTAAATATATACGGACACAAAAATGAAACCATATTGATGAATAGTGGTTTCCTCATCAAAGTTTAATTGGCACCACATGAGATTAAGTTTCCTGTCTCAAATTTCGAACTGGCAGTTTAATTTATCTCAAGAATCTTTCAGTCTTTCAACTTAATAATCTATGACAATGCTATAAAATATTAAATGCACTCATACTTGCTGATATTTTCCTCTTGTATCACTCTCTCTCAGTGCTGATGTCAGAAAAGAAGACACCTTAGTGACTTTCAAGAAAGATACATTCTCAGATCAGTTCTCCAATCTGACCCAACCTTCTGAATTCAAAGAAATGAGGAAAAGATTAACATAGAACTTAGTGAAATAAACTGAAGAGAAGTGAAGGAAGTAGATCTAGAAATAGAAGCAGATTTGGTTTAAAAAAAAAATTGTATATATTTAGAATGTTCTGTGTTATCTGGAAATCTGTTAAAATGTTTCTTGAGTTGCATAAATAAACCCCACCCTATGCAGTAAATAAACTGAGCCAGCGTGGACAAAAAAGCCAAGATTCAGAAAGGCAGATGTGAAGAATATCTGGAGAACAACCACAGAGGAAAAGAAATGTTTAAAAAAAGGAATGCAATGTGGTGAAGATACTCTAATGAGAAGCTAAAAGATCTTGTTATCTTCTCTCCCTGACTTTTCAACATGCAGGGGCTGATGAAAATAGGATATTATGGCTGGTCTATTCCTCTTGAGAATTTTTGTTTTTCAGCACACTTAGAAGAGGATGTCAAATCAGGAAGAGTGAATTGATCATAATTCTATATAATCATTGTTAGCCTACCTACATTGCCAAATTATAGGCTGCATTTATATGATTTTCTGCTCATCTGTCTGGCTAGAAATGTTTATTGCATGATCGTGTTTAGCACTCCAAATTGACCATTAACCATCACTTTGTTCTTATGCTTTTTTGAAATATAGTATTTATTTAATTTAAACATTAGTACCTCTGAGAGGACTGTTAAGTTAGCTGGGAAAAAGAGGGATGTGGTGTCTGAGAAGAGGAGGCTGGTGAAAAGAAGCAAAGGAGAATTTTGTTACAAAGTAAGTAAAAGGTCTAAGACCAGCTCCACAAGTCTACCTGAGACTGGTACAAATATAAGTGGAGTGAATGTTGCAAGGTTTGGTTGTCCACATGCTTAGGAGGATCAGGCACCCCTAACTCTGACTCTTCAGTTCCTACTGGGAAGAGAGCACAGCTCTGGCAATGTTTTATTCATCTCCAAGACCTTTCGTCTCTCCTTCGTCTCACCACTGGGCTTTATTCTGCCATTCTGCAGAATCAGGGGAAACAAGGAGGGGTGCGCCTGACTCTAAATTCAACACTCAAATAATTACTCAAAATAGATCTTAACACTGTTGTTATTTAGTCACTAAGTCATGACCAACACCTTTGTGACTCCAGGAACTGTAGCCCCCTAGGCCCCCTAGTCCATGGGGCTTTCCCAAGCAAGAATACAGGAGTGGGTTGCCATTTTCTTCCCCAAGGGTCTTCCTGACCAAGGGATCAAACTTGCATCTTTTGCATTGACAGGCAGATCCTTTACCACTGAACCACCCAGGAAGCCCCAGTTTGAAAGTCAACTGGCACTTAATTACATGGCTCTATACAGTCAGCAAAAATAAGACAAGGAGCTGACTGTGGCTTCAATCATGAACTCCTTATTGCAAAATTCAGACTTAAATTGAAGAAAATAAGGAAAACCAGTAGATCATTCAGGTATGACCTAAATCAAATCTCTTACAATAATACAGTGGAAATGACAAATAGATTGAAGGGATTAGATCTGATAGAGTGCCTGAAGAACTATGGACAGAGGTTCATGACATTGTACAGGAGGCGGGGATCAAGACCATTCCCAAGAAAAAGAAATGCAGAAAGGCAAAATGGTTGTCTGAGGAGGCCTTACAAACAGCTGAGAAGAGAAGCTAAAAGCAAAGGAGAAAAGGAAGGATATACCCATTTGAATGCAGAGTTCCAAAGAATAGCAAGGAGAGATAAGAAAGCCTTCCTCAATGAACAATTCAAAGAAATAGAGGAAAACAATAGAATGGGAAAGATTAGAGATTTCTTCAATAAAATTAGAGATACCAAGGGAACACTTCATGCAAAGATGGGCACAATAAAGGATAGAAATGGTATGGACCTAACAGAAGCAGAAGATACTAAGAAGAGGTGGCAAGATAACACACAGAAGAACTATACAAAAAAGATCTTCATGACCCAGCTAACCACGATGGTAAGATCATTCACCTAGACCCAGACATCCTGGAATGCAAAGTCAAGTGGGCCTTAGGAAGCATCACTATGAAAAAAGCTAGTGGAGGTGATAGAATTCCAACTGAGCTACTTCAAATTCTCAAAGATGATGCTGTGAAAGTGCTGCACTCAATATGCCAGCAAATTTAGAATACTGAGCAGTGGCCACAGGACTGGAAATGGTCTGTTTTCATTCCAATCTTAAAGAAAGTCAATGCCAAAGAATGCTCAAACTACTGCACAATTACACTCATCTCACATACTAGCAAAATAATGCTCAGAATTCTTCAAGGCTTCAACAGTACTTGAACTGTAAACTTCCAGATGTTCAAGCTAGATTTAGAAAAGGCAGAGGGACCAGATATCAAATTGCCAACGTCTGTTGGATCATAGGAAAAACAAGAGAGTTCTCCTCAAAAATCTACTTCTGCTTTATTGACTACTCCAAAGCCTTTGTCTGTGTGGATCACAACAAACTGTGGAAAATTCTTCAAGAGATGGGAATACCAGACCATCTGACCTGCCTCCTGAGAAATCTGTATGCAGGTCAAGAAGCAACAATTAGAACCGGACATGGAACAACAGACTGGTTCCAAATTGCGAAAGGAGTATATCAGTCTGTATATTGTCACCCTGCTTATTTAACTTATATGCTGAGTACATAGTACAAAATGCCGAATGGATGAAGCCCAAGCTGGGTCAAGAATGCCAGAAGAAATATCAGTAACTTCAGATATGAATAACACTACCCTTGTGGCAGAAAGCAAAGAACTAAAGAACGTCTTGATGAAAATGAAAGAGGAGAGTGAAAAAGTTGTCTTAAAACTCAACATTCAGAAAACTAAGATCATGGCCTCTGGTCCCATCACTTCATGGCAAATAGATGGGGAAACAATGGAAACAGTGACAGATTTTATTTTCTTGGTCTCCAAAATCACTGCAGATGGTGACTGTAGCCATGAAATTAAAAGACGCTTGTTCCTTGGAAGAAAAGCTATGACCAAACTAGAGAGCATATTAAAAAGCAGAAACATTACTTTGCCAACAAAGGTCCATCTAGTCAAAGCTATGGTTTTTCCAGTAGTCATGTATGGATGTGAGAGTTGGACTATAAAGAAAGCTGAACAGCAAAGAATTGATGCTTTTAAACTGTGGTGTTGGAGAAGACTTTTGAGAGTACCTTAGACTTAAAGGAGATCCAACCAGTCAATCCTAGAGGAAATCAGTCCTCAATAGTCATTGGAAGGACTGATGCTGAAGCTGAAACTGTAATACATTGGCCATCTGATGGGAAGAACTGACTCATTTGAAAAGACCCTGATTCTGGGAAAGATTGAAGGCAGGAAGAGAAGGGAATGACAGAGGATGAAATGGTTGGATGACATCACTGACTCTATGGACATGAATTTTAGCAAGCTCTGGGAGTTGGTGATGGACAGGGAAGCCTGGTGTGCTGCAGTCCACGGGGTTGCAGAGTGTCAGACATGACTGAGGAACTGAACTAGAACTGAACTGAATATTACATGGCACATCTTTGCCACTGTACATAACATCCTCCAAAATCATTGTCACTGTCATCCTCCAAAATCATTGTCACTGTCATCCTCCAAAACTGTGTTAGCCTTTTTCTTCAGCCGGTTTGATCTATTTCCTTCTATGGGCTATTCCTTACTTGCATCTATTGCTCTATTATGAAAGACAGTGATCAAATTGAGATAAAGTATCAAGATCATAGCCATCCTTGAAGAAAAAAAAGTAGGAGTTTCAATGCCATAAACATTCAGAGAAGATCTACTGGACATATTAGAAGAACAATCTCTGGACACTGAAGTAGCTAAACTTTTCCCTTAAAGAAATTATGAAGAATGAGAGGAAGAAGATGTTTTCAGAAGTTCATGAAAAATCTTCAGATCAGTCGCTCAGTCGTGTCCGACTCTTTGCGACCCCATGAATCGCAGCACGCCAGGGCTCCCTGTCCATCACCAACTCCCGGAGTTCACTCAGACTCACGTCCATCGAGTCAATGATGCCATCCAGCCATCTCGTCTTCTGTCGTCCCCTTCTCCTCCTGCCCCCAATCCATCCCAGCATCAGAGT
This sequence comes from Bison bison bison, assembly GCF_000754665.1. Lineage (NCBI taxonomy): Eukaryota > Metazoa > Chordata > Mammalia > Artiodactyla > Bovidae > Bison > Bison bison. Next base: position 745,319 of record NW_011494518.1, read on the forward strand.
CTTTTCCAATGAGTCAACTCTTCGCATGAGGTGGCCAAAGTACTGGAGTTTCAGCTTCAGCATCATTCCTTCCAAAGAAATCCTAGGGCTGATCTCCTTCAGAATGGACTGGCTGGATCTCCTTACAGTCCAAGGGACTCTCAAGAGTCTTCTCCAACACCACAGTTCCAAAGCATCAATTCTTCGGTGCTCAGCCTTCTTCACAGTCCAACTCTCACATCCATACGTGACCATAGGAAAAACCATAGCCTTGACTAGACGAACCTTTGTTGGCAAAGTAATGTCTCTGCTTTTCAATATGCTGTCTAGGTTGGTCATAACTTTCCTTCCAAGGAGTAAGCGTCTTTTAATTTCATGGCTGCAGTCACCATCTGCAGTGATTTTGGAGCCCAGAAAAATAAAGTCAGCCACTGTTTCCACTGTTTCCCCATCTATTTCCCATGAAGTGATGGGACCGCAAGCCATGATCTTTGTTTTCTGAATGTTGAGCTTTAAGCCAACTTTTTCACTCTCCTCTTTCACTTTCATCAAGAGGCTTTTTAGTTCCTCTTCACTTTCTGCCATCAGGGTGGTGTCATCTGCATATCTGAGGTTATTGATATTTCTCCCGGCAATCTTGATTCCAGCTTGTGTTTCTTCCAGTCCAGCGTTTCTCATGATGTACTCTGCATAGAAGTTAAATAAACAGGGTAACAATATACAGCCTTTATGTGTTAAAAATGGTAATGTGTTAGGTTGGTGCAAAAGTCATTGCAATTTTGGATCATGATTTTAAATTATTATAACTAGGCTCATAACACATCTTTATCATTCAAAATAGGAATCATTACACTCAACACATTTTTGCCAACAAGAAATAAGTTTGATTATTCCTGTAGCATAAAAATCCATGCTTTAGGATTTGACAAATTCTTCGAAAGCATTTTCTTCCTCCTGCTGGTTGTGGAAGTGCTTTCCCTGCAAAAAGTTGTCAAGATGCTTGAAGAAGTGGTAGTAGGTAGGTGAGAGATCAGGTGAATATGTGGCAAGCCTTCGTAGCCCAATTCATCCAACTTTTGAAGCTATGGTTGTGTGACTTGTGGTCAGAGGTTGTTATGGAAAAGAAGTGGGCCCTTTCTGTTGACCAATGCCAGTTTCAGGCATTGCAGTTTTTAGTGAATCTCATCAATTTACTGAGCATACTTCTTCTCAGATGTAATGGTTTCACTGGATTCAGAAAGCTGTAGTGGATCAGACCAGCAGCAGACCACCACACAGTTACTATGACCTATTTTTGTGCAAGTGTGTCTTTGGGAAGTGCCTTGGAGCTTTTACTCGGTCCAACCACTGAAGCTGGTTGTTGCTGGTTGTTGTATAAAATTCACTTTTCATTGCACATCACAATCTAGTTGAGAAATGGCTTGTTGTTGCGTAGAATAAGAGAAGACACTTCAAAGTGACAAATTTTTTGGTTTGCGGTCAGCTCATGAGGCACACACTTACAAACTTTTTCACGTTTCCAATTTGCTTCAAATGCGGAATGACCATAGAATGACTGACATTCTGTTTTTCAGCAATTTCTCATACAGTTTTTAAGAGGATTAGCTTTGATGATTGCTCTCATTTGATCGTTGTCATCTTCTGAATGGCCAGCCACTACACTCATCTTCAAGGCTGTCGTCTCCTTTGGAAAACTTCTTGAACCACCACTGTACACTTGTTAGCAGTTTCTGGGCCAAATGTGTTATTGATGTTGTGAGTTGTCTCTGGTGCTTTACAACCCATTTTGAACTCAAATAACAAAATCTTTCAAATTTGCTTTTTGTCTAACATCATTTCCATAGTCTAAAATAAATATAAAATAAACAGCAAGTAATACAAGTCACTAGCAAAAAAACATAATTAAGAAATACACATTAAAATTATGTATAACATAATTTTATGTTATACATAAAATGGCTGACACATTTCCACCCCCATTGTTCATGTGTGTGTGTGTGTGTTTTACTGAAAGGCAAATGCCTTCAACTAAAGACAGCAAAGCAAGCACCATTGATTTAAAAGGAAATCTGAACATGAAACAAATCAACCGACTGAAAAACTGCTTTGTATAGCAGGTTTATTATATCATGTTCAGTTCAGTCACTGAACTGTTCAGTGTCAAAAGGCAAATTTCAACAATGCAAAACTACAATTACATTTGCACCAGTCTCATGCTGTTGCTGCTGCTGCTGCTAAGTTGCTTCAGTCATGTCCGACTCTATGTGACCCCAGAGACGGCAGCCCACCAGGCTCCCTCATCCCTGGGATTCTCCAGGCAAGAACACTGGAGTGGGTTGGCATTTCCTTCTCCAATGCAAGAAAGTGAAAAGTGAAAGTGAAGCCGCTCAGTCGTGTCTGACTCCTAGCAATCCCATGGATTGCAGCCTACCAGCCTCCTCCATCCATGGGATTTTCCAGGCTACTAATGGTCTTTTCATACTCTTCATGAACCTAGGCAACCTAGACCAACCTAACCAACCTAAACAGCATATTCAAAAGCAGAGACATCAGTTTGCCAACAAAGGCCCATCTAGTCAAGGCTATGGTTTTTCCAGTGGTCATGTATGGATGTGAGAGTTGGACTGTGAAGAAGGCTGAGCACCAAAGAATTGACGGTTTGTTGGAGAAGACTCTTGAGAGTCCCTTGAACTGCAAGGAGATCCAACCAGTCCATCCTAAAGGAGATCAGTCCTGAGTGTTCATTGGCAGGACTGATACTGAAGCTGAAACTCCAATACTTTGGCCACCTGATGCCAAGAGCTGACTCATTTGAAAAGACTCTGATGCTGGGAAAGACTGAAGGCAGGGAGAGAAGGGGACGACAGAGAATGAGATGGTTGGATGGTATCACCGAGTGAATGGAGATGAGTTTGAGTAAACTCCGAGAGTTGGTGACAGACAGGGAGGCCTGGCATGCTGCAGCCCATGGGGTCTCAAAGAGTTGGACACGACTGAGTGACTGAACTGAACATGATATAATAAACCTGCTATACAAAGCAGTTTTTCAGTTGGTCGATTTGTTTCATGTTCAGATTTCCTTTTAAATCAATGGTGCTTGCTTTGCTGTCTTTAGTTGAAGGCATTTGCCTTCCAGTAAAACACACACACACACACATGAACAATGGGGGTGGAAATGTGTCAGCCATTTCCTGCCTCAAGATTCAAACCTACTTTGCTTTTCTGAAAACATGATTCAAGCTATCCAAAAATAATTTAATTGACTGTTCTGTAAATTACAGGGCTGACCACCATGTAAACACCAGAGAAGTCATGTGGGTATTCAGTAGTCAGCTATCATTTTTCTGATAATCTTCAGAACTTTCTACTTACACAATTATAAAGCACTATATCACACAGGGTAATGGAAAAGTAAGTCTGTTTCTTATGCAAACTTAAGCTTGTCATTTTATGCATAATATACTTTACAAATTTATGACTTACATGGTCAACACACCATATCTGAAATATATCAATCTAATGAGAGTGTTCATAATATCCTCTGGTTTTAAGGGATGTAATCTTGACATAAGAGGTCTATTTGATAACTTGTTGAATGGTGGCCTTCAGGGGGATCAGTGTCAACTAGAGAGAGATAAGTGTGCTACAGACTTTTCTTTGCCCTGTTCTGTTTGATATGTCTATTACAGATCTAGATAAAAAGACCAAAAATAAAATATATAATCTGAGGGTGACAGAACAATTGAGATGATAGAAAATAGAGTAGAATAGTTGATGGAATCATTATATGAATTATGACATGTTCCTGTGACAACTGATTCTGAGAAAATGAAATTCAGTTGATATGATAGCACTGTGTTGCTTTTTGGCTAAGAAAAGATGTAAAATGAGAAATACATTATAAATAATATGGCTTTAAAGCAGTACATGAAAAAAAAGCTTTGAGGTTTTGAATTCATGATAAGTTCACTGTTTGTCACCAATGTATATGGCTGCCAGAAAAAGCTATTCTTCATCATCTCCCAGAATTTGCTCAAATCCATGTCCATTGAGTCAGTGATGTCATCCAACCATCTCATCCTCTGTCATCCCCTTCTCCTGCCTTTGGTCTTTCCCAGCATCAGCGTCTTTTCCAATGAGTTGGCTTTTTGCATCAGGTGGCCAGGAGCTTAAGCTTCAGCATCAGTCCTTCCAATGAACATTCAGAGTTGATTTCATTTAGGATTAACTGGTTGGATCTCCTTGCAGTCCAAGGGATTCTCAAGAGTCTACTCCGGCACCACAGTTCAAAGGAATCAATTCTTCTGCACTCAACCTTTTTTATTATCCAGCTCTCATATCCACACATGACTACTGGAAAAACCATAGCTTTGACTATACAGACCTTTGTTGGCAAAGTAACGTCTCTGCTTTTTAATAAACTGTCTGGGTTTGTCATTGTTTTTCTTCTAAGAAGCAAGCATCTTTTACTTTGGTTACAGTGTAGAAAACAATTGGGAAGTAGAGATAGGAGACTGTATGGAGAGTAACCTTTTATGTATAAAAAATGAATGTGATTTGAATTGTTATTGTGGCATTGGAGATAAAATAGAGGAGGGGAAGGTGGGAGAGATACTAATGGGGTGCACTTCGCGAGACCTGGTACTCCACTAATGAAGAGAGTGAAGGAGAGGGAGAGTCACTAGAGAATCCCAGAACTCAGGAAGAAGCACCTCCTTGAGAAGGGGAATATTGAAGGACAAATTGATTTGCTGTGGAGATCAAAATGTAGTTTTTAACAAGCTAATTTTGATCTCATGATATTTGATCTCCATGAGATTTCTTCCTATGACATAAGAAAGACATGTTACGTAGGTGATTGAATATCTGGAGTCTGGTCAGTTTTTAGATTTGCTACAGCAAAAACCTGGAACTTTTGATTATCTGGCTATAACCCAAGCCTAATATATTGTTAATAGAACCTTCAAAAGAACATAGCCAATCTAATACTCTGAGGTTAGATGCAGTGGAAAAAAATGGAAGTGATATTTTATACATCATTTGGTAATTATACTAGTTACTCTTTAAGCTTGACAACTTAGAATGACTATAATGTTGTGGCTATAAAGGTGGCAAGACCAAGAGCTAAATCTGCTATTATTTTCTTAGAGTCAATATTCCAATCTAATCATGAAACATCTCTAAAGGAAGAAAACCATGTCCAGATTCTTCTATTTACATTGCCAAGTTTGTTTCATATGATGCTGCCATCTTGGCCGCAAGCTAATTATTGGAAGAATCAGGTTTTAGTCAGAGGCAATCACTTAATCATTCCAGTGGTCCATGAGATAACCTTTGTTAAGAATCCAGGAAAATTGAAGCATCATTCTTGATGGTAAGTAATTTTCCAAATCAGATTTTCTCTTTGATCAGAGGGAAGGGAAGTGGGGAAAAGCAAAAATAGAAAAACAGAAGCATATGGAGAAGAACTTACCAAGGGGATGAAGAGGATCAACCAGAGAGTGGAAAGCAAAGAGAAGCAGAAACAGAGTCACAAGTATGACAATTAGTAGAACAAGGTTTAAGGGACATCCTCTCCTGAGCAGATGACAATAGGCTGAATTCCCTAATTCATTATGGTTATTCAACAAGTTTTTATTGACCACCTGTTTTGTGCCAGGAACTGTACTAGATGCTGGGAATATCAAATGAACAAGACTGTTATCATGGACACCTCATTATTGGTACCTAATGATTGGGGCCATGGAAAAAATTGAGGTGGCGCTGTAAGGATGTAGACAGCAATGGTAGGAGGGGCAGTTATCAAGAGAGAAAGACCTTTCTGAGGAGGGAACAGTAGCTGAGCCAACTGTGAGGCCACTGGGTAAAGAGTTTCTCAAGCAAAAAATGTGGAAAGCACAAATGCTCTGATATGAAAGTGTGCTTGAGATGTTTATAAATAATGAAAAAGTCCATGACATTGAACCCTAATGTGAACAGGGGCAGTATGAAAGGAGATAAGATCAAAGAGAAAGACCAGTGCAGCTCATTCAGGGAGTTGTAAGCCATGATTGGATTTTTCATTGTATTCTGAATGTGACAGGAAGTTTTTGAGGATTTGATCAAGGGGATCGCATGATCACATCTGTGAGTTAGAGAAATTACTCTGGTTTGTGTGTAGAGATTAGATTGTAGAGGGTCAGGAGCAGAAACAGGAGAGTAGTAGGTAGGCTACTTCAGCAGCCAAGGCAAGAAAGAATGGTGGTCACACAAGGCAATAGCAATGGAAGATCCAGAAAACAGAGTAGGGGTCATTCTTGAAATCAGCACTAACACAAGTAGATGATGCTTTGGTAATGGGGAGTAGTCAAGGATTATGCAAAGATTTTTGTTTTCGACAGCTGCATAAGATTTATTGAGATGGGGAAAACCCAAAAAAGAACCAATGAGTTTGGTTTTGGACGTGTTAAATTTGAGAAGTTTCAATAAGTGTCATTCATTCAAGTGAAAAAAATTGGTAGCTAGTTAGAAAGTCTGAGGTTCAGGAGATGCGTTAGGCCTACAGATATAAATTTGGAGGTCATTAGTCTATCATTCCTGACAACGTACCTGTTTAAAATGGTTTTCTCTGCTCTATTTCTTACCCTCTGCCCACCTCTGAACTTTCACATAGAACTTTCATCATAAGAGGTAACCTGGACATGTCTCTATTTCCAGAAATCTGGTGGGGCCATAAATACCATAGTAATTGAAAGGGGGAAAATAAATGAATATAGGAGCTGGGAGATGAGTCTATCTGGGCATTAATTGCAATGACATTTGGTAGATGTAGCATCTCTCTCCTGTCACTTTGGCCTCTGTGTCCAGTAACTCCTCAGAACCTAATATGAGAGAAGAAGGGAATCTGGCTAGTTTGTTTTGTTTTACTAACTAGCTACTCACTGGGTCATTTGGTCAGAGTGATTTTTTTCAGAACTATAAATCACTCCTGGTACTACTTTGCTCTCCCAGCAAATATTTATACACTCAATAATTGCATATTCCACTGCAATTTGAAGAATTATACATTTCAGAGCAATTGTATTATTGATTTTGCATTTCAGTAACGTTTCCTTTACTAATTCATCTTTCTTATGATTGAAGTTTCTTAATGTGCTCACAATGCACCATATGTTACTATTGCTTAATTCTGTCCTGAAATATTCATTTCTGTCTCTAAAGGGACAAGTGGACTGATTTCTCTTTTATCAGAAGCAGGAGACTCTCCTAGGTATTTACAGGTAATAAATAAGGACCTAAGTGGCTTATCCCCCAATAGCCTCATGAAGGCATTTCTGTGCTTTCTCAAGTCTTTAACTCATGAAAAAAAAAAAGATTATCATATGTGTAAAATATGTACAATATGACTAATGTCCTTAAATGTTAGGGTCCCACATTCTTATGATATTAGAGAGCTAAATATAATGAAAACTATGAGCCCTTGGGATTTGATTTTAAGATTTTCCTTTAAAACTAATGCTATTATTCTCTAAGGACATGAGAACAGTCTTTATTTAGTTAAACTAACCCAAAATAGAACAGAGGAAATCATTAAATGAGTGAACATATATCTTTCGTTGAGGCCCATTCATGCCAAAACTGTCGTGTCTTAAAAGTACAAGATGGCTTACAATAGGCAAAGTATCTTCAAAAATGATTACACTGGTCTTGAGAGAAGGAAGCCTAATAGCCTCAATAATTACCCTGAAATGAACTACAATGCTGATTGCATTATTTACTGTAGTCTCATGAACAAGCAAGCATGATATTTTATAGCTGCGCAGGAAGGAAGTTTATGGAAAGTAGCTATTAATGTGTCCATTTATATCCCACCTCTCTGTAAAGGCCCCAAATCTAGAGAGAATACAGAGTGGAAAATTTCACTCCCGATTTAGACATCTCTCTAGACTCCAGAGTAAGCTGCTCAGCTGGCTTCTCTTGCAGTTGAAACAAAGCTGGACGACTGCATGATGAGCCCCTGGGCCAGCAGCCCAAGAGCCAGGCTGGAACATGAGCTGCTGGACTCTCCTTCATGTCAGGGATACTCTTGTGTGAGAAATGAAAGAAGCCTTCCCTGAAATTGATGTCGGTCAAAATTCAGATGCACTTAGATGTACTTTTAGCAGTTCTAATTTGGAGGGGAAGGGTAGAAACTCTGGGAGAATGCTGGAACCTGAGCTAGCCTTCTTAGTTGTTATTTCAGCAGCTGTTATATGTACAGCTAATAGCTGTCTGATTGGGTTTCTTAGAGCTGCTTCTGACACAGGACAATGAAGCAACACTTTACATTGTATCTGTCCAAAATTCAAGAACTACTTTGCTTAAGCCTAGGGGAAAAAAAAAAAAAAAGATAATTAACTGTGAACATCGGCAAGAGTAATTAGGGGTTCTACAAAAATCTCTGCAAGGAAAACATGTGAGAAAGGGTAAAAGGAAACTTTTGTCATTATTCTGGAAAATCTGAACGTCCAGACTACGATTTTGAGACATATCTAGTTATTCCTTCTTCAACTGTTTCACTCTTGGTTAAACAAGGTTTCAAATAACATTACCTTACTGAAAGTCACATTACCAAGTTGTAGAGGTGAGACTAGATGTAGCTTTTAAGCAGGTATAAGGTGTCTGAGAGCAGAATGCCTGTCAGCCATGAACTTAGCACTCTCAAGAACCCGAAACAGTACCTGAACAGTACCTTTCATGGCGGGTGCTGTGTACACACTCTGCTTCCTTTGCTTAGGGGTTGCATTCTGTGCCTGGATAAAGAAAAAAAGGAAAAGTCTTATATTTGGATAAAAGGTACAATGTCATTAGCCCTTTGAGAGAAATAAACACCTACTAACAGTTTAAATAGAGAAAAGAAACGACTACTAATCCTTTGCATTTTAAAGAAAAACATAAATGCCAGGACAAAATACACTCTGAAACTATGACTAAGGTATAATTATATCTGTTTGTTGAATTGTTAATGGTTCTGGAGGGTTAATGAGAGTCTTTGATAAGTAATACCAATCTATAACCCTATGGAATTGAGATGTTCAATCTAATAGCTTCATTTACTTGAAATTAGTGTTGAGGTACTTTTCCTTCATATGTTCAAAAGATCTTTTATAACAAAACTGATACTTAACACTCTTACTTAAGCACTTTGGATCAGAATTAATTTATTGGGGAAGAATTTTTTTGCACTAAAAATGATATAAATTGGAATACTTTTCAGGGCCAAAGTTTTAAAGTTTAGATGGAGATAGACATATAGATAGATAAAGGTATGTATATATGTATAAACCATTATTCATTATAATAAATTATATATATGTGTTCTATACCTCAATCAGATTATATCAAAAACTCCTTTTTAATAGCGTATCTATTAAATATTTCAGTATGGCAAAGACTGGAGTTTTCATGTCTGGAGCATTTATTTTTGCTTCAAAAAGTTCGAGTATAAACAATTGCAAGATACTTTCTGAGGATTGTGCTAGGCTTTCCATCCATATTAGAAAGAACATAATGTATAGAGGCTGAAAAATACTAGAAACTGTTTCACAGTAAATAGAGCTTCAGGTATCTTTACTCACACGTACTGAAGCTTACTTGCCCTCAAAGGAGTCACCAAGATGTTGGTATTTAGAGAATGCAAAAACAATCTATTAAAAACTGAAAAAATTCAACCAAATAGTTACTGAATCCATATCAACCAAAGCAAATGGTACAAGTAAATTTCCCCAGAATAGAGTGTTGTGATCTGTCTATTATGCACAGATGCAGGCAGGGCAGCTCTACCTTAGTATAAATGTGTGGATGACTGAGACTTCTGTCTCTACTGTATTCTGTTACATCTGGTTGATTTCAAGAAGCATTCACTTCCAGTTTTATTATATATTTATTCCCATATATACATATTCAAAGATGAAGTAGAAAATTAATTCTACATAAAAGTTGGTTTGTTTAGTAAAGTTTATTAAGTAGTAAAAACTATTTTTATGTAGGGATTTAGTTTTCAAACCATTTCATGTTTATAATTTCAATAAATTTTTAGAAATGTTTTGAGAGACACGTTCTGGTATTTTGTTCTTTCTACATTGCTGTATGCCTACTCATGTGGCCATTGGTTACTGAGTCTGCATGAATCCGATTCAATACTTATTCCATTTATGGACACATTTGCTCATTTTCTTGTATTTTGTATACAAACCCTTGTATAACAAAGGGTTAGCAGCTACCCCAGCCTCCCCTGGTTCACATTTTCAACCTGAAGTCCTGCATGTGTGTGTGAAGCCTCTGGCCTCAGGGTCTGCTCTCGGTTCCACACATCAGAGAACCTTTAAGAGGTGTCTGTCCTCCACCTTCTTGTTGCAGGATTCCAACACTGGCTGCCCCAACCTGTGATGGTCACACTCCACCAGCCACTAAACTGAAACTATCAATACCATATCTTGACTCTAAAATCAGTAGTTTATATTAGAGGTTTTTCCCAGGGGTTAGTATTTCGTAGGTGGAGAATCAAAGGTAGAGGTCACAATTTAATGACACCATTTTACTGTTTATCCAGTCAGGAAAAGCACATTAAATAGTTTATACAGCACAGTTGTATTGATATCATATTTTGCATCACAATCAGATTGAGCTGGTTGTGTTTTTAGCTGATTGGATTGGACATATATTTAACACAAAATAGAAGAAAACTTACTTCTGCTTGTGTGTTAGTCACCCTCTTGTCATCTATTTCTGCAAGAGAAGTAGGTGCAATTTAGATATGTTTTCTTATAATATTCACATTAAAATTTCAATAACATGGAACAGAATGAATTAATCATTTTCTAATGCTTATACAATATCCATGACTTAGTCTAGTGGCTGAGAGGGAAGCGAGACACAGAAAGAAAAAGTTGCCTTCTGAGATAACCCTCTCCCAAAGGTTTAAAAGGGTAATAAAAAAATTACACTGAAATCCCAAATTGCCCACCAGCAATCCAGAAGGAGGACCAGGGAAATGCCTCAGACCAGCTGTTGGCTCATGAACTTCACAGTGTTAAGGCACAAATAACCTCTCCTCATGGATTTTGCAGTGTATTGACTGTAGCCTATGTCAATTTTACCTGTTTACCTATAAGCAGAACAAAATCTACTTTTCCACTGAGCCCAATCCTGACTCTAAGAGAGGCAGCCCTCTCTTTTCTATATGCTCCTGGAAAGAATCAGTAACTTTGTCAGAAATATTTCTTATGACACATCTAGGGCAACTTCAAAAATATTTTTAAACATCTTGGAGTCTCTAAAGTTTCTTAAATACAAATGTCCATTATTCAATAAAAATTACTAGATAAAAAAAGAATAATAACTAAGAGCATATGAAAATGCAGAAGCCAACTCATAGGTGATTCACGTATTGAAGTTCACAATCTAAGACTATGATTAATACATTCAATGAAAATAGAAGGGGACAAAATAGATTTAAAGATAAATCATTTTAACATAGAAATATAATCCATGAAAAGAAGCAGCTTCAGAATTTCAACAGATAAGATCTCAATTTAAAATCCAATGGATTAGGGGCATGTTGAATCTAGCAGAAGATACAAATATGTTAATGAAACAGGAGACAACTCAGTAGTTATCCAAACTAAAGTACACAAAGGGAAAAAAAAGAATGGAAAAAACAGAAAAGAGAATAACCGACAATTGAGATACAATCAAACATGTGTAAAATAAGGATAATTGGAGTCCCAAAAGTAGAAAAGGGAGAGAATGGAAGAGACAATGATCAAGGATTAAAAAACAGATGACACTGATATAAGACACTGAATAAACCCCTAGACAGAAAGAAGAAAACCAAAAGGAGAAAAAGGAAAATTGTGCTTAGACTTAACAATAGCAATACTTCTGATGGCCAAATATAAAAGAGAAAATCTTAAAAGCAGCCAATTGAGGAAAAAAGTCTTCAAAAAGCAGTAAGGTAGACCAAAACAATAAAACGATGGAATCAGATGGTAAACATTTAAAGTAATCAACCCAGAGTATTATATGTAGTGAAATTACCCTTCCACAATGAAGATGAGATATTAAATCCTGCCTACTCTAAGACAGTTTTTGCTTTTTTTTTTTTTTTGTAATGTATATCTTTCTTTTGGTCAAAACTGAAGTAGTAAAGCTCCTTGTCCAATTTCTAATTTTAAGATATTGAAAATTTACAATTTTTCTGATTTCCTTTTGAGTGTAATTATGGCAGTATGGTTCCTGAAATAATATTTCTGATAAAAGCTTGTTGTGTCTTTATTCATAAACACCATTAAGAATGCTCAGCATATGTTTCAGTTATACGTTCTGCTCCATTTAATAAATGAGCTTATATACTTTGGCAGAAAACTGAGATATTATCCTAAGTATATTTATATTTTCACTCAGCATTCTTTTTAATTTTTTATAGCCCCACTTTGTAGGAAGAAATTAATTCTGTTGCACAGAGGAGTAGCAACAGAGAAAAGCAGTTTAGTCCTCTTTTTGAGGTATCCTAGAGATTTAATCATGACATTGGTGCCATCTTTGACAGTCTCAGAAGGAATTTACCATCAGATCTCTGAAAACAGAAGTGTTTCTAAATAAAACCACATTTCAGCTGATTATCTTCTATTTATATACCTTTGAATATATATGTATTTTTTGGAGATCCTTGGATCACAGCTGATGAGGAGATAATCTGTAGTTGAACCCTATAGAGAAGGGCAGACTCAAGGACAAAATTTCCATAAAGGCTTTAGGTTTGCTAGTTCAGGAATGATCACTGACCCACAGGTCTTCAGAACTGAATGAGAATAAATCAAATACAAATGAAATAGCTGTGCACAGTTCAGCTCTTCGTTTTGCATGTGAATTTGTCATTTCCTTGTGGTTTTAGCATTTTAACATAGAATAAGTCAGTTTTAAAGTACCAGAGAAATCTATCAGATATTTCTTATAGTAGGGGACTAGAATATTGCCTTGTTTCTTTCTAGCAGGGCTATGCAAACTCTCCTAAGACAGCTATGGTAAAGCCTCTGTTTTTGACTTTTTATCAAACTCTTCACTTTCCAAAAGGAACTCTATTCATGAGCCTTCTCGCTGAAAACCTGCTGGGCTCTGTTGGAGGCCTATCATTTGGGGCTGTGAGTTAAACCACCAGGCAGTGGTTTCAGCTGTGTTTTTCTTTGGGCTGTTAGATTTAGTCAAAACTGGGGCCCAAACTGAAGCCGCCAGAGCAATGAATTTAAATGCATTGGAAAGGGGGATGTGGGAAAAGCAGCAAACAGTAGGGATAGCTTCACACTGTCGTGCCAAGATTCACACAGCTGTGTTTTTCTTCTTATATTATTTATAGCTTTCCACTTTTAATTGACAAAATTCGGGATATAGCCTCATTATCAAATAGATTTTTCTCTCTCAGAGCTCCCCACGAAATGGTTCATTTTTGTGGCCGCAGAAAAGAACCAGGTACAAAGTATTCTATGTGGCAACAGTGAAGGAGATGACAAGGAAAACGCAAGATGAATCATGTTGGGTTATTAAGAAAGAACTCTCAACCAGTAATTGTCTTGTGATAGAGGTTAGAAATATTCCAAACTACTTTTATGCTTATATTTCATGATTTCTGCTGTCATTTCCAAACACAGTAAAAGAAGAACAGAAAAATCAGATCATTTAAAACCTCAGAAGTCTGTTTTTCATTAGTAGTCTTGATTTTTATAAACTTGGTTTCTCTTATAAAACATTTTTTATCCTACCACAGAACCAGCTTATGTGGGGGTCAAAGAACTGTTGCATCATCTTATCAGTTGTAATTTTTAGTCTTTGGTAAAGTTTTTCTTCTTGTTTGGCATTTGGATTTCCCACATTTGCGCCAAGAAAATAAATTGATTCACTTAATGCATGGGTTTTTTTTTGGGGGGGGTGGGGATGACATCTGTTTAAACAGTTACACTCATTCCAGTAATTCTGATTTTTAAAAAGTCTATCTTGTTTTCATTGAATTACCTAGAAAGCTGATTATGTCATATTTTATATCAATTTTATAGATTTTAAAAAATATCAGATATTTCAGGTAATTGGACTATCAAGTAATTATTTAACAAGCACTTATTGTCTTCTCAGCAGTGTGCTCTGTCATTTTGACCTAATAAACCTAATACTTTTAACAGAGTATGATTAATGAAGGTTTTATCCAATTCAAAACACTAAAATCTCACTATTCTATCACACAGAATACCACAGAGGTATTCATAGCAGAGTCCCCAAATCAAGACCCGTAACTAAGAGTAGGGAAACAAGGTGAACACAAGAAAATTATTCAGAAGTTAATCATTTAAATGGTGATGATAGGGAATTTCAAGAAAATCTACTTTAGAGATAGGTCTAAGAGGCATTGATATGAGAACATATTTAGCTTCTTACTAAAGTTTAGAATATTTAGTACTCTTTCCACTTCATAGAATGCCTTGTATTTTTTTTTTTTTTCCCCACTAGCTGTTAAAATTGACAGGGACTTTTAAAATCTGATTTGCAACTTGTACCAGTCCATCAGAAAAATATGGAATAATTTCCATTTTTAAAAAAGGTAATGGAATATAAATGTAAATTTCTTAATGTTCCTTTATAGCTCATAAATTTAATTACTTGACATAATTGTTCAACCTGAAAATATGATATCAGTGTATTTCTAATATAAATTGTCAGCTCATAATTTTTGAAGACCAATTTTGGGGGCTACAATTCATTAAGAAAAACTGGGAAGCAACGCTGCACTTAAAATTAGATTTAAACGTATTAAGAAGCCAATAGAAGTGGATATTTGATAATTTTGAGGCTTCTGTACCTTAATCAAACTGCTAAACTAAAGGATTTCTTGTTTAAGTCAAATTCTTATTTTCTTTTTGAGATCCTCCACTGAAAAACAATTTAATTTTTTCCCAAATTTTTTGCATTTTCAACTGTGTAGATGTACCACTGTGAATTTCAAAATAATTTTATCTAAGTAGATCTATCATGAACAGACTATTATAAAATGATGTAAAGTAACAGTTTCCTTTTAACTAGATTTATCTATAAGAAGTAAAATTCTCTTTTTTAGCTATAGATGAAAGATATATTCCTAAAAGTCACAAAGTATCTCCATATTAAAAATATATGTCCCTATAAACATGTGGTAATATTTTAATAGCTTAATCCACTATAGGCATTCTGTCATCAATAGTAAATGTGTTTCTGTTAGGAACAGAAAGGAAGGTCAGTGGAAGTATATCTTTACAATCCTATCCCACTTCATATAACTTTTGTAGATTTGAAAAATATAGAAGTTAGCTTTTGTCTTAGAACATCTATAAACATTTTCTTGATGTCATAGGCAATATTTCTCCAAAAAAAGATGCTTTATTCACTTTTAAAGCATGGAAGATTAAACATCTCTGTAATCTAGTTCTAATTCAACTCTTAGTATTTTATCTGTCCTAAAAATCGTAACCTTCATACACTCTCTGTTTTCTTGTCTCAAATGTAATTTACTTGAGGATTTTCAGTATGCTCTAAAAAGCAATGATTATTTATCAGATCAGATCAGTCACTCAGCCGTGTCCGACTCTTTGCGACCCCATGAATTGCAGCACTCCAGGCCTCCCTGTCCATCACCAACTCCCGGAGTTCACTCAGACTCACATCCATCGAGTCAGTGATGCCAACCAGCCATCTCATCCTCTGTCGTCCCCTTCTCCTTGGCCCCTAATCCCTCCCAGCATCAGAGTCTTTTCCAATGAGTCAACTCTTTGCATGAGGTGGCCAAAGTACTGGAGTTTCAGCTTTAACATCATTCCTTCCAAAGAAATCCCAGGGCTGATCTCCTTCAGAATGGACTGGTTGGATCTCCTTGCAGTCCAAGGGACTCTCAAGAGTCTTCTCCAACACCACAGTTCAAAAGCATCAATTCTTCGGCGCTCAGCCTTCTTCACAGTCCAACTCTCACACTCATACCTGACCACTGGAAAAACCATAGCCTTGACTAGACAGACCTTTGTTGGTAAAGTAATGTCTCTGCTTTTGAATATGCTATCTAGGTTGGTCATAACTTTCCTTCAAAGGAGTAAGCATCTTTTAATTTCATGGCTGCAGTCCCATCTGCAGTGATTTTGGAGCCCAGAAAAATAAAGTCTGACACTGTTTCCACTGTTTCTCCATCTATTTCCCATGAAGTGATGGGACTGGATGCCATGATCTTCGATTTCTGAATGTTGAGCTTTAAGCCAGCTTTTTTCACTCTCCTCTTTC
>NW_011494518.1:762840-766147 GCF_000754665.1 Bison bison bison
GGAACTCTGCATTCAGATGCTTATATCTTTCCTTTTCTCCTTTGCTTTTCGCTTCTCTTCTCTTCACAGCTATTTGTAAGGCCTCCCCAGACAGCCATTTTGCTTTTTTGCATTTCTTTTCCATGGGGATGGTCTTGATCCATGTCTCCCATACAATGTCATGAACCTCCGTCCCTAGTTCATCAGGCACTCTATCTACCAGATCTAGGCCCTTAAATCTATTTCTCACTTCCACTGTATAATCATAAGGGATTTGATTTAGGTCATACCTGAATGGTCTAGTGGTTTTCCCTACTTTCTTCAATTTAAGTCTGAATTTGGCAATAAGGAGTTCATGGTCTGAGCCACAGTCAGCTCCTGGTCTTGTTTTTGCTGACTGTATAGAGTTTCTCCATCTTTATTTATAGTAGGTATATAAAAGAACTATTAAAAGACAAAGTACTGTAATTAGATACTCAATACATTTAGCACCAAGTTCAGATAAAACAGAAAAAAATTTATGTGTGTGTTTACACATCAAAAGGGAAAATAGCATTATATTTGTATAAGTCTTAAAACATTTTTCCTATGAATGATGATACAAGAAGAAAATGAAAACACATTCTTAAATGCAGTTTGTAAGTTAGCACCTATGATAGTCTGTTTTGTATGTAAGGCTATTGCTGCTGCTGCTGCTGTTGCTGCTAAGTCGCTTCAGTCGTGTCCAACTCTGTGCGACCCCATAGACGGCAGCCCACCAGGCTCCCCCGTCCCTGGGATTCTCCAGGCAAGAACACTGGAGTGGGTTGCCATTTCCTTCTCCAATGCATAAAAGTGAAAAGTGAAAGTGAAGTCACTCAGTTGTGTCCGATTCTTAGCGACCCCATGGACTGCAGCCTACCAGGTTCCTCTGTCCATGGGATTTTCCAGGCAAGAGTACTGGAGTGGAGTGCCATCACCTTCTCCGATGTAATGCTGTTACTATGGATCTAAAATGGTATATTAGTATTTAAATATATTAAACAGTAATTTATTGCATGTGTAATATGTGTTGGGACTCCTGCTAGGAAGTGGGGTTTAATCCTCATAGAGAGTCTAAACTGTATTGAAAGAGAGTGACAAAGAAACAGCTATAGTACATTGTGATAAATAAGGGCTGTAAGAGAGGAAGTGCAAGGTGAGTGGGGCATCAAACAGCCTTGGCAGAACCAGTGTGGGAGAAAGGACGTTTAAGCTGGCATGGTCCTGTCAGTGGAACAGGAAAAATTGATGAGACAAGGAAGTTGGATGGGATTGGACTAGGGAGGAGAATAAATTTTAATCAGAAGAAAGTGTGGGAGTATATATCACTGGATGTGTGAGAAAACATGACTATTTTTTAGAAATTACACACACACACACACAAAACAACTCAGATATTTGGACAGTAGAATGCCAGGGGTGAATTCAGAGAAGAGTTTGAAAACCTAATAAGCTAGATAATTCAGGGCTTTGTAACTACATTGAGAAATTTGGACTTCATTCTAAAAGTGATGAAAAGTGATGGTTAAAAGTGGTTTTAACCAGAGAGGTATGATCAGATTTCTGTTGTAGAAAGAGCCGTTAACAGTTATGCATAGAGTGGTTTGGAGGAAGCTATCCTGAGTAGGGAGGTGTTGCAGTAATTCAGGTGGTAGAAAATGATGATTTGAACTAGATTAGAGAGATGCTTAAGAGAAAGAAGGGTCTTGACTTGGGGGCTCACTGGAAGTAGAAAGGGAGTGACAAAGAAGGAAGAAGAAGTCAAAAAAAGTTTCTGGGTCATAAGATGAGTACTTATGGAAACGCTGAAATACTTATTGACTAAGTGGAAGAGTCGGGAATAGTCTTTTTCAAAAGCGAAAGCCAAGCTGAAGATACAGGCCTGAAAGTCATTGTCATCTAAATGGTCAGTGATGCCATGCGATAGGATTAAATTACTCTACAGGAGCATGGTGAACTAAAGAAACAAAGGATCTAGGTGGAACCCCCCTGAGTAATAGCAATAGTTATGGGATAGACTGAGGCAGAGCAGTCTGTAAGGAGACAAGGGAGTAGCCAGGAGGTAGATGGGGAAACTTCGTTGGTAACCTATATGACTCAAGTCATTTTTCAGAAGTAAGCATAAATTTGTCCTGGATCATCCATTCCACATTTAAACTAGAGGTTCATACGCAAACTGCTTACACATGACTTGTTGTGTAGGTTATTTGCATTATACCATATCTAAGTATATATAGGGGACTGGAATGCAAAAGTAGGAAGTCAAGAAACACCTGGAGTAACAGGCAAATTTGGCCTTGGAGTATGAAATGAAGCAGGGCAAAGACTAATAGAGTTTTGCCAAGAGAACGCACTGGTCATAGCAAACACCCTCTTCCAACAACACAAGAGAAGACTCTCCACATGGACATCATCAGATGGTCAACACCGAAATCAGAGTGATTATACTCTTTGCAGCCAAAGATGGAGAAGCTCTATACAGTCAGCAAAAACAAGACCAGGAGCTGACTGTGGCTCAGATCATGAACTCCTTATTGCCAAATTCAGACTTAAATTGAAGAAAGTAGGGAAAACCACTAGACCATTCAGGTATGACCTAAATCAAATCCCTTATGATTATACAGTGGAAGTGAGAAATAGATTTAAGGGACTAGATCTGATAGACAGAGTGCCTGATGAACTATGGACGGAGGTTCCTGACATTGTACAGGAGACAGGGATCAAGATCATCCCCATGGAAAAGAAATGCAAAAAAGCAAAATGGCTGTCTGGAGAGGCCTTACAAATAGCTGTGAAGAGAAGAGAAGCAAAAAGCAAAGGAGAAAAGGAAAGATATAAGCATCTGAATGCAGAGTTCCAAAGAATAACAAGGAGAGATAAGAAAGCCTTCCTCAGCAATCAATGCAAAGAAATAGAGGAAAACCATAGAATGGGAAAGACTAGAGATCTCTTCAAGAAAATTAGAGATACCAAGGGAACATTTCATGCAAAGATGGGCTCAATAAAGGACAGAAATGGTATGGACCTAACAGAAGCAGAAGATATTAAGAAGAGATGGCAAGAATACACAGAAGAACTGTACAAAAAAGAGCTTCACCACCCAAATAATCATGATGGTGTGATCACTCACCTAGAGCCAGACATCCTGGAATGTGAAGGCAAGTGGGTCTTAGAAAGCATCACTATGAACAAAGCTAGTAGAGGTGATGGAATTCCAGTTGAGCTATTTCAAATCCTGAAGATGATGCTATGAAAGTGCTGCACTCAATATGCCAGCAAATTTGGAAAACTCAGCAATGGCCACAGG
>NW_011494518.1:766247-766901 GCF_000754665.1 Bison bison bison
TCCTCCTACCTAGCCTGTTCCAGACCACCTGACCTGCCTCTTGAGAAACCTATATGCAGGTCAGGAAGCAACAGTTAGAACTGGACATGAAACAACAGACTGGTTCCAAATAGGAAAAGGAGTACGTCAAGGCTGTATATTGTCACCCTGCTTATTTAACTTCTATGCAGAGTACATCATGAGAAATGCTGGACTGGAAGAAGCACCAGCTGGAATCAAGATTGCTGGGAGAAATATCAATAACCTCATATATGCAGATGACACCACCCTTATGGCAGAAAGTGAAGAGGAACTAAAAAGCCTCTTGATGAAAGTGAAAGAGGAGAGTGAGAAAGTTGGCTTAAAGCTCAACATTCAGAAAACGAAGATCATCACATCCGGTCCCATCACTTCATGGGAAATAGATGGAGAAACAGTGGAAACTGTGGCTAACTTTATTTTGGGGGGCTCCAAAATCACTGCAGATGGTGACTACAACCATGAAATTAAAAGACGCTTACTCCTTGGAAGGAAAGTTATGACCAACCTAGATAGCATATTGAAAAGCAGAGATATTACCTTGCCAACAAAGGTCTGTAGAGTCAAGGCTATCATTTTTCCAGTGGTCATGTATGGATGTGAGAGTTGGACTGTGAAGAAGGCTGAATGCTGAAG
>NW_011494518.1:767249-789095 GCF_000754665.1 Bison bison bison
AGTCAAGGCTATCATTTTTCCAGTGGTCATGTATGGATGTGAGAGTTGGACTGTGAAGAAGGCTGAATGCTGAAGAATTGATACTTTTGAACTGTGGTGTTGGGGAAGACTCTTGAGAGTCCCTTGGACTGCAAGGAGATCCAACAAGTCCATCCTAAGGGAGATCAGTCCTGGGTGTTCATTGAAAGGAATGATGCTGAAGCTGAAACTCCAGTACTTTGGCCATCTCATGCGAAGAGTTGACTCATTGGAAAGACCCTGATGCTGGGAGGGTTTGAGGGCAGGAGGAGAAGCAGGCGACAGAGGATGAGATGGCTGGATGGCATCATCGACTTGATGGACATGAGTCTGAGTGAACTCCGGGAGTTGGTGATGGACAGGGAGGCCTGGCATGCTGCAATTCATGGGGTCGCAAAGAGTCGGACATGACTGAGCAACTGACCTGAACTGAACTGAAGCGTATATGTACTAAAAATAGATACTATATACAACTTTCTCGTGTCCTCTTTTATGCTTCATTTCAACACAGATTGCATTGTAACAGACTAATCAGATATTATTTTGCTTGTTTATTGCTTATTTTTATTTAAAGACCAGTATATTTAAGGAGGTTCAGTACATCTTCCACATTTTAGGCTTTTTGAGAGGTTTGGCAGTAAGTTGGGGATATCATAAGACTCCTTGGAAATCAGTTCTTGTAAAAGAAAATGTTGGTGGTTTAAAAAATAAAAATTCAGACACAGATGGATCAAATTTATTTCCACACACATGAATTTGAATGTGAAGTGGTTGACCAAATGCATTTTGCACTCATCTAAATATAACTCTGAATAGTGAATTGAAAAAAAAATGCTGATTTGTGTGTTCTCTTGCTCTTCTAATATTTAGCCATTTACTAGTCAGTTTTTCTTTGATTTTTTTGGGGGGGCCTCACTGGAGTTGCATTTCCAAAGGTTGAGAAGAAAGTTTTAAAATATTCTTGTTAAAATTTTCTTAAATATTACTTCTTATAGAGGATGCTTCATATAGCCCGTGTCTCATCCCATCAGCCCGTCCATGACTTCAGTCATAGCTGCAGTAAAAAGCTCCAGAAAAGCTCAGCTTCCCCTGCAGCTGACCAAACCTATCTTTTTGTCCTATCTTTTCTTTAAGCTAACACCTTCAGTTCCTTCAGTGCTTATCCATGCGACTTGGTTTCCATAACTCGTGTTATCTTGTTTTTTCTCATCCTGTGAGTGCCCCCTCTTAAAAGCTGGTGAGCAGAACCCAGACAAGACCCCAGGTCAAGGCACAAGAAATTATAATTGTGTTATTGTAGTCAGTGAATATAATTTGTTTGTTCTCTGCATCCCACCTGCGATGTTGTAATTTATAAGGAAAATATATATGTTTGGTTATCTGAATTTGGCCTTCAGCCACAATTCCTAGATAAGAGCTTCCCAAACATTTGGAATTCCCTGAGATAAGAGCAGTGAGATAATACTGGGACTCTCGTCCTCAGTTCTTCAAGGAAGGTGACTTTGGATCCCACTCAAGGTAGGGGCTCGTTGCCAACTATGCGATTAGAGGGTTGGAGCTTTGTCTCACCTCCTAATTTCCAGGGAAGAGGAGAGCGACTTAAGGTTGAATAGGACATTGCCCTATATATATCTTCATGTGTCTGTTGATTCAAATCCTCTAATATCCTTTTATAATACAGTAATCTAATGGGTAAATGAGTTTTCCTGAGTTCTGTGAGCCATTCTAGCAATTTAATCAAACCCAAAAAGGAAGTCATTGGAACCTCCAGTTTGTTAGTAGCATAAGTACCCTCCTGGGCTAACAACTAACATCTGAAATGGAGGATGGTCTTGTAGGATCAAGTCCTCAACCTGTGAAACATGGTGCTATCTTTTTTAGAATTAGGATAGAGTTGAATTCTCAGACACCGTGCTGGTGTCCTGAGAATTACTTGTTGGTGTGGGGAAGAATTGGCTTGTTGGTATGAGGAACACACCCCTGTTGGAATTGGGTCTGGAAATTCTTGTCACCACCTCAAAAGAGAAATGCCACATTTATCTTTCCTCTTTCTCCCTAGCCATTCTCTAGCTCTAGGAGAACTAACCACAGGTGGAGTTATTGTTGCCAAGGGACAGTACGGGCATGGAGACAGTATATGTGAGTTCCAGCTTCTATTCTTCAGGTGGGCAGCACTAGAAAGGCTGTCTAGGTGCCTCTCAGGAGACCCTAACACAGTCGAGCCTCCATTCTACAGGAATGACTTTGATTATGAGCCTTTTCCTTTTTCCTTCATCCTTATCTCACTCATTCTTGTTTTCTGAGACTACATTCCAGTTAAAGTACTTCCATCCCGGCCCTTTTCTCAGATTCTGCATTCCAGAGACTCTAAACTAAGTCACTTATATTTGGCATTTTACCTATAACGTGGAATAGTACTTGGACTTAATAGAACAAAGATCAAGAAACATTCATTTCTATTTCTCATTGAGGTCTAACCAAATTTAAAGGGAAAAACAGTAAGTCATAACTTGTTATTCTGGTTCAGCAGTTCCTTTTCAGTGAGTATAATTACTTAGTCTAATTGATCATAAATAATATTTTGTGTTAACTACCATGTATGCTGACATGAAGAGAGTTATATGTATAGAAAAGAAAAATGTCGGTACTAATCCTGACTACCAGAAGTTTACAAAATAATTGGAAAAATGAACACTATGAAATAATTAAACATCATATCAAATGAATGCAGATAAATATTCTGTAAATTCAATGATAAGCACTTTGAAGCTGTCAAAGATGGAAATAAACATAATCATATGTTCTCAATCAAAGGGAAGAAGCAAATATTAAAATAGGCTTTGTAGGGTGAAAAGTAATTATATTAACACACGAATGAACATATGTTATATGAATAATTTGGTCTACTTATAATTTTTTTCTTTTTTTAACTTTTATAACATTTTCTTGGCTCATCCACTTTATTTACTACAGGTAGCTACATTTGGAAAATCTTTTAATAAGATAAGAGCTTTGTATAAAGTTTTTTCTAATGTTGATGATTGATATTCTATTTTTAGAAATTTTAGAGAACTTTAAAGAGTAGCTATTTTCTTTTAAAAAATCTGTAGTGTATTGCTATACTACTGTTTAAATATTGCACATGTGCCTAAAATTTTTCAAAATATGACAAAGACTTCTAATTTTCTGAAAGATTGAAGTAGCCAATCCAAGAGAAATGAGAAATCTCTAATAGAGGGCTATTTGAGCAGGTCAATTTGATGATCACTTCTGAAACACTTTCTACAAAAATTATGATGAAATAATGTAAGATACCAACATAAGAAAGGATTTCAAAGTAGGCTAGTAACTGGCTCATGTTTCCAGTCCTAATAGTAATTTATTCTGCTCAATAGGAACAATAGAAAAGTAGATCAATACTTGTATAAGTAGAAAAGTAAAATTTTCAGTATTATAGACAGATGAAAAACATAGAAATTTAGAATTGGAAGAACTTAATATCTACTGTAAATTCTTACTCAAAGAAAGTTACAACATCAAAATGGTGAAATAAAAATTTCCCATCACCTTGTTCCTAAAGAACCCTGGTATTGAGAATCTCACAAGTCAGAAGTCTAGTGTAGAAGTTCCAGCACACTGTTGGAGCAGAAAAAGAAAATCTGAGAATGTACACATTGAAAAGCATAAAAGGAAGAGTTTCACTTTACCCACACTGCTCCTCCCCCAAGGCAGCATAACTCAGTGCCAAGAGAGATCTTCTTTGACCACAGTTTCTCCTACAGGGAACAGAGAGAGTCTGTGAGTGTGTTCCCAGCTTTCCCAGTTGTGTGGGTTGCTGCTAAAGAGACCCACTTCTTTCTCAACCTATCCAGAATACTGAAGTGTGCTGTATAACTAAGAGGTGGGGAGCAGCTGGAAAACTAGCAGTCAGGCTCTTGGTGGGCACTAAAGAGATGTGGATCCTACTAACTGTGTTGCAGACTCCATCAGGAAGCCCACCACAAGCTACTAGGGGTAACCTGCCTATTGGTCCTTCCAGCTGGCCCCCAGACTCCATTCACATCACCCACACACACTCCCACTTCGTGCGAGGTCATGCACTTGCCTTCAAGGGCAGCAGGGGCAAGCTTTTTCAGTAGACTAGTGAGCAAGCACAAAAGCTGGCTCAACTCCATGGGACTGAAAGAAGGCACACAAACCTGAGCATTCAGCATTGCCCTAGGGAAAGTGAATGGGCGACTGTCAGCATTCAGCCTGGTTTTGCCGGATCTAGAGGAGGTATACAATCTTAGCCTCAAGATCCCTAACAGGGCTGACAGAGGTATTTCTCTCCTGAAGCCAGTCAATAGAGATTGAAGTAGGCAAATGCTTCTTCATATGTGAAGAGAGCGATGCAAGTCATCAAAGACATGGCACACCACATAATTTCCTAGATACTGCTGCTGCTGCTGCTAAGTCGCTTCAGTCATGTCTGACTCTGTGCAACCCCATGGACTGCAACCTACCAGGCTCCTCCGTCCATGGGATTTTCCAGGCAAGAGTACTGGAGTGGGTTGCCATTGCCTTCTCCGTCCTAGATACTAACACCACAGAAATGGAGATCTGCAGTTTGCCACAAAAAATATTGAAACAAATAGCTGTTTTAAGAAATCTCAGTGAGCTACAAGAGTCAAAAAAAGACAGTTTAACAAACAAGAGACAATTCAAAAAAATCAGGACTCAAGAACACCTGATTTGTTGAACTTTCTGTGTATACATGTATATGTACCAAATAGAAATTCTGGAGCAGAAGAATGCAATGAATGAAATGAAAAATGCAATAGAGAGCAAGAGTAGACTTGATCAAAGAATAGAAAGAATTGGTAAAGTAGAAAGCAGGTCACTTGAAATTATCCTGTCAGAGGCAAACAAGAAACAAAAGAATGAAAAAGAGTGAAGAAATCTAAGTGAACTAGGGAAACTATTAAAAGAAGTAATCTGTGCATCCCAGAAGGAGAAGAGATGGAAAGGGGGGCAGAAAGTTTATTATTTTAAAAGATGAGAATTTCTTAAATCTTGGGTGAGGTTTACAACTCCAAGTACATGAAACTTGCTGCTAAGTCGCTTCAGTCGTGTCCGACTCTGTGCGACCCCATAGACGGCAGCCCACCAGGCTCCCCTGTCCCTGAGATTCTCAGGCAAGAACACTGGAGTGGGTTGCCATTTCCTTCTCCAATGCATGAAAGTGAAAAGTGAAAGTGAAGTCTCTCAGTTGTATCCGACTCTTAGCAACCCCATGGACTGCAGCCCACCAGGCTCCTCCATCCATGGGATTTTCCAGGCAAGAGTACTGGAGTGGGGTGCCATTGGCTTCTCTGACATGAAGCTTATAGCTCTCCAAAAAATTTCAACTCAAAAATATGTTCTACCAAGACACAATATAATAAAACTGTCTAAAATTAAGGACAAAGGGAGAATTTTTAGAGAGGCAAGAGAAAAATGTTCACATATAGGAGAACTCCCATGAGACTATGATTGGGTTTTACAGCAGAAACCTTACTGTCCAGGAAAGAGTAGAATATATTCAGTGTTTGAAGGAAAAAATAGTCACTACAGAAAATAGTGTGGAGGTTCCCAAAAAAATTAAAAATAGAGCTACTCTGGTGGTTTCATTGATAAGTTGTGTCCAGCCCTTGCAACTCCATGGACTGCAGCCAGCCAGGTTCCTCTGTCCATGGGATTTCCCAGGTAAGAATATTGGAGTGGGTAGCCATTTCCTTCTTCAGAGGATATTCCTGACCCAGAGAACTACCCTGTGATCCACAAGTTCCACATCTGGGTAATTATCCAAAGAAAAAGAAAACACCTATATTCATTAAAGCATTATTTACAACAGCTAAGATATGGAAACAACCAACTGTCCATTAATGGATGAATGAATAAATAAAATGTGGTATACATATAGATCTTCCTTAACTTATGATGGGATTATGTCCTGATAACTCCATCATACATTGAAAATATTGTAAGTTGAAAATGCATTTAATATACCTACCTACTGATCATCAAGTTTAGCCTCGCCTGCCTTAAACATGTTCAGAAGACTTGCATTAGCCTAGAGTTGGGCATAATCATCTAACACAAAGACTTTTATAATAAAGTATTGAATATCTCCTGTAATTTTTTAAATACTGTACTGAAAGTGGAAACCAGAATGGTTGCAAGTGTATTTACCATTGTGATCGCATGGCTCACTGTGAGGTACAGCTAGCTGCTGCCACCCAGCATCAGCAGAGTATGGTAACAAGTATCACTAGACCAGGAAAAGATCAAAATTCAATTTGTTTCTACCAAATGAGTTTTGCTGTAGCACCATCATAATGTTGAAAAATTATAGAAGTTGAACTATCATAAGCTAGGGACCATCTGATATAATGGACTATTATTCAGCCATGAAAAGAAAGAAATTCTGCCATTTGTGACAGCAGAGATGGAACTTTAGGGATTACGTTTAAA
Organism: Bison bison bison; assembly: GCF_000754665.1. Taxonomy (NCBI): domain Eukaryota; kingdom Metazoa; phylum Chordata; class Mammalia; order Artiodactyla; family Bovidae; genus Bison; species Bison bison. Next base: position 773,763 of record NW_011494518.1, read on the forward strand.
TGAAATGAATCAGAGAATGACAAATACTGTATGATCTCAGTTATCTATGAAATTTTAAAAATTAAAACTCAAAGAAACAGAGAGGTTGTCAGGGTCTAGAGGTAGAGAAAAGGGAAGATGTTGCCAAAGAATACAAGCAGGGTTGTAAGATGAATAAGATCTGGGGATATTATGTACAGTACAGTAACTAGTGAATGATGCCATATATTTTTTGTGCCACCTTAGTCTTATTGGGAGAAGGCGATGGCACCCCACTCCAGTACTCTTGCCTGGAAAATCCCATGGACGGAGGAGCCTGGTAGGTTGCAATCCATGGGGTCTCGAAGTCAGACACGACTGAGCAACTTCACTTTCACTTTTCACTTTCATGCATTAGAGAAGGAAATGGCAACCCACTCCAGTGTTCTTGCCTAGAGAATCCCAGGGACAGGGGAGCCTGGTGGGCTGCTGTCTCTGGGGTCGCACAGAGTAGGACACGACTGAAGCGACAGCAGTAGCAGCAGTCTTATTGATAACCTATATCCACTTTAAAAAATGTACAATGTGAGAGTTGCAAGTTAAGTTTTATTAGGGGCAAAATGAGTACTGCAGCCTGGGAGACAGCACCTCAGATAGCTCTGAGAAATTGCTCCAAAGAGAACGGAGGGAAGGATAAGTGATTTTGATGAATGGAGAGTACACGCAATCAAGCACATATTTTTTTCAGAAAGTTTCTGCCAGTCTTGTGAAGCTTCTGCTAGTCATGAGAAATAGTCCTCACCATGAAGGGTTTTAGTATTTTAGTAGATATGAAGAGATACAAGAGTAGGGCTTGTAAAATCAGCTCCTGAAATATTTAACTATCTGAAGACCTGTCCTGCCATTTTTTCCAGAGCACAAAGTTCCTCATTTCTTCTATCCTCCCTGAACTCCTTCAGGGGGTGATAAAGGCCAGCATCGGCATCATATGATTTAATCCTTGAAGAGATACATGTTAAGCACCCATATTGTTATTGTTGTTGTTGTTCAGCCACTAAGTCGTGTCTGACTCTTGGACTGCAGCACGCCAGACTCCCCTGTCCTCCACTAGCTACTGGAGTTTGCTCAGATTCATGTCCATTGAGTTAATGATGCTATCGAACCATCTCATCCTCTGCTGCCTTTTCTCCTTATGCCTTTAATCTCTCCCAGCATCAGGGTCTTTTCCAGTGAGTCATTTCTTCAAATCAGGTGGCTAAAATATTGGAGCTTCAGCTTCAGCACCAGTCCTTCCAATGAATATTCAGGACTGATTTCCTTTAGAATTGACTGGTTGGATCTCCTTGCAGTCCAAGGGACTCTCAAGAGTCTTCCCCAGCACCACAGTTCCAAAGCATCAATTCTTTGGTGCTCAGGATTCTTTATGGTCCAGTTCTCATATCCATACATGACTACTGGAAAAACCATAGTTTTGACTAGACAGACTTTTATTGGCAAAGTGATGTCTCTGCTTTTTAATACACTGTCTAGGTTTGTCATAACTTTCCTTCCAAGGTGCAAGCTTCTTTTAATTTCATTGCTGCAGTCACTGTCTGCAATGATTTTGGAGCCCAAGAAAATAAAGTCTCTCACTGTTTCCATTTTTTTCCCCCATCAATTTGCCACAAAGTGATGGGGCTGAATGCCATGATCTTAGTTTTTTGAATGTTTAGTATTAAGTCAACATCCACTGGATACTCATAAAAGCAAGAGAGTTAAAAAAAAACATCTATTTCTGCTTTATTGACTATGCCAAAGCCTTTGACTGTGTGGATCACAATAAACTGTGGAAAATTCTGAAAGAGATGGGAATACCAGACCACCTGACCTGCCTCTTGAGAAACCTGTATGCAGGTCAGGAAGCAACAGTTAGAACTGGACATGGAACAACAGACTGGTTCCAAATAGGAAAAGGAGTACGTCAAGGCTGTATATTGTCACTATGTTTATTTAACTTATATGCAGAGTACATCATGAGAAATGCTGGACTGGAAGAAACACAAGCTGGAATCAAAACAGCAGGGAGAAATATCAATAACCTCAGATATGCAGATGACACCACCCTTATGGCAGAAAGCAAAGAATTAAGAGCCTCTTGATGAAAGTGAAAGAGGAGAGTGAAAAAGCTGGCTTAAAGCTCAACATTCAGAAATCGAAGATCATGGCATCCAGTCCCATCACTTCATGGGAAATAGATGGAGAAACAGTGGAAACAGTGTCAGACTTTATTTTTCTGGGCTCCAAAATCACTGCAGATGGTGATTGAAGTCATGAAATTAAAAGACGCTTACTCCTTGGAAGAAAAGTTATGACCAATGTAGATAGCATATTGAAAAGCAGAGACATTACTTTGACAACAAAGGTCCATCTAGTCAAGGCTATGGTTTTTCCAGTGGTCATGTATGGATGTGAGAGTTGGACTATAAAGAAAGCTGAGTGCTGAAGAATTGATGCTTTTGAACTGTGGTGCTGGAGAAGATTCTTGAGAGTCCCTTGGACTGCAAGGAGATCCAACCAGTCCATCCTAAACATCAGTCCTGGGTGTTCATTGGAAGGACTGATCCTGAAGCTCAAACTCCAATACTTTGGCCACCTGATGTGAAGAGCTGACTCATTGGAAAAGACCCTGATGCTGGGAAAGATTGAGGGCAGGAGGAGAAGGAGACAACAGAGAATGAGATGGTTGGATGGCATCACCAACTCAATGGACATGGGTTTGAGTGAACTCCGGGAGTTGGTGATGGACAGGGAGGCCTGGCATGCTGTGGTTCATGGGGTCGCAGAGAGTCAGACACGACTGACAACTCAACTGAACTGAGTTTTAAGTCAGCTTTTTCACTCTCCTCTTTCATCTTTATCAAGAGTCTCTTTAGTTACTCTTCACTTTCTGCCATAAGGGTAGTGTCATCTGTGCATCTGAGATTATTGATATTTCTCCCAGCAACCTTGATTCTAGCTTGTGACTCATTCAGCCTGGCATTTCACATGATGTATTCTACATAGAAATTAAATAAACAGGGTGACTGTATGCAACCTCGACATATTCCTTTCCCAGTTTTGGACCAGTCCATTGTTACATGTGCAGTTCTAAATGTTGCTTCTTGACCTGCCTACAGCTTTCTCAGGAGACAGGTAGGGTGGTCTGGTATTTCCATCTGTTTAAGTTTCCACAGTTTTTATGATCCACACAGTCAAAGGCTTTAGCGTAGTCAGTGAAGTAGAAGTAGATGTTTTTCTGGAATTCCCTTACTTTTTCTGTGATCCAACAAATGTTGGCAATTTGATATCTGTTTCCTCTGCCTTTTCTAAATCCAGCTTGTATATCTGGAAGTTCTTGGTTCTTGCATGTACTGTTGAAGCCTAGCTTGAAGGATTTTGAGAATTACCTTGTTATCATGTGACATTAATGCAATTGTGCCGTAGTTTGAATATTCTTTGATATTGCCCTTCTTTGGGATTGAAATGAAAACTGACCTTTCCAGTCCTGTGACCACTGCTGAGTTTCCCAAATTTGCTGGCATATTAAGTGCAGCACTTTCACAGCATCTTCTTTTAGGACTTGAAATAGCTCAGCTGGAATTCCATCACCTCCACTAGCTTTGTTCTTAGTAATGTTTCCTAAGGCCTACTTGACTTCACACCCCAGGATGTCTAGCTCCTTGTGAGTGAGCACAGCATCTGGAGCATTAAGAACTTTTTTGTATAGTTCTGTGTATTCTTGCCGCCTCTTCTTAATAGCTTCTGCTTCTGTTAGGTTTCTGTCCTTTATTGTGCCTATCTTTGCTTGAAATGTTCCATTGGTATCTCTAATTTTCTTGAAGAAATCTCTAGTCTTTCCCATTCTATTGTTTTCCTCTATTTCTTTGTACCTATCACTGAGGAAGCCATTCTTATCTCTCCTTGGTATTCTTTGAAACACTGCACTCAGATGGGTATATCTTTCCTTTTCTCCATTGCCTTTCACTTCTATTCTTTTCTCAGCAATTTGTAATACTTTTTCAGACAACCATTTTGCCTTTTGGCATTTATTTTTCTTGGGGATGGTTTTGATCACTGCCTTCTGTACTATTTTACATCCCTCCATCCATAGTTCTTCAGGACTCTGTCTATCAGATCTAGTCTCTTGAATCTATTTGGCACTCCCACTGTATAATCATAAGGGATTTGCAGACCTACAAGACCTTCTAGGACTAATACCAATAAAAGATGTCCTTTTCATCACAGGGGATAGGAATGCTAAGTAGGAAGTCAAGAGATACCTGGAGTAATGGGCAAGTGTGGCCTTGCAGTACAAAATGAAGCAGTGCAAAGGTGAACAGAGTTTTGCCAATGCAGTGGTCTTAGCAAACACCCTCTTCCAATAACTCATGAGATGACTCTATACATGGACATCACCAAGTCAATACCAAAATCAGATTGGTTATGTTCTTTGCAGCCAAAGATGGAGAAGTTCTATACAGTCAGCAGAAACAAGTCTGGGAGCTGACTATGGCCTGGATCATGAGCTCTTTATTGAAAATTTCAGACTTAAATTGAAGAAAGTAGGGAAACCAGTAGGCCATTTAGATATGATCTAAGTCAACCCCTCCATCTAGAATCCAATAACTTTTTTACTAGTTAAGGTATTACTCCTCTTTTGTCTCATCTATGCAGTGATAATATGAAAATTAAAACATATAATCTACTTACCTCAGATTTTTCATATCAAGATTCACAGTATGAATATTCATAAGTACATTGAAACAATTTATCAAATCAAAAATAAGAATAATGCTTTTTAAATTTAAATACTTATATGGTACTATGGTGTTGTGTTGTGGTGTGTACTCCAACTATGGTGTACACAGAAGACTCAAAAGAAGATTTGAGTTGGGCATGACTTACTCAAGTCATGCTTAAGACTCAAGCCATGACTTACTCAAGTCATGCCCAAGACTTACTTGAGTCTTGACTCAAGACTCAAGAGAAGACTCTTGAGAGTCCCTTGGACTGCAAGGAGATCCAACCAGTCCATCCTAAAGGAAATCAGTCCTAAATATTCATTGAAAGGACTGATGCTGAAGCTGAAAATCCAATACTTTGGCCACTTGATGCGAAGAACTGACTCATTTGAAAAGACCCTGATGCTGGGAAAGATTGAAGGCAGGAGGAGAAGGAGACAACAGAGGATGAGATGGTTGGATGGCATCACCAACTTGATGGACATGAATTTGAGCAAGCTCCGAGAACTGGTGTTGGACAGGGAAGCCTGTCATGCTGCAGTCCATGGGTTCACAAAGATTCATACACGACTGAACTGATGGTACTGTAGTCTTTTTAATCCTTTTCTATAATCTCATGCTCCAGTCTGAGAACTAATTATGTTTCTCGTGGATCTTCAGTATCACATGTCAAGCATCTAACTTGTTGAAACCAGTTTCAGCATGTTCGTATTTCCAGGAAGCTAATTTCTTAAGCATCTCAATTGTTTAATATATCTGCTATTGTTAAGCTGTTTTTGTAGAGATGTATCTGAAAGCCCCTACTTACTTTGAAATTATTGCCTGTTTCACCAAATGAGTTACAGAACTTGGTTCAGTACAGAAATTTGTTTCCATTTTGATTTGATAAACCTCTGTATCTGATCTCCAGAGCTTATTTTAATAGTTTTACATGAGATTGTCTGACACTTATATAGTTATTTAAAACTCTGTGATTAGGAGTACAAGGTGTGTAGACAGATCTGAGTTTGAATCCCAGTTCTGCCATTAATTTGTCATATGGTATCTGCCATTGCTTAATCTCATTGAACTCATCTCCTCATCCAAAAATGGAGAAAGGAACTGTACCTAAAACCTGAAAGGATACATTTACCAAACTTTATAATGACTTTTGCTCCCAAGTTTTTGCTGCTAAGTCACTTCAGTCGTGTCTGACTCTGTGCGACCCCATAGATGGCAGCCCACCAGGTTCCCCCGTCCCTGGGATTCTCCAGGCAAGAACACTGGAGTGGGTTGCCATTTCCTTCTCCAATGCATGAAAGTGAAAAGTGAAAGTGAAGTCGCTCAGTCATGTCCGACCCTCAGTGACCCCAAAGACCAAAGCCTTCCAGGCTCCTCCATCCATGGGATTTTCCAGGCAAGAGTACTGGAGTGGGGTGCCATTGCCTTCTCCACCCAAGTATTTTAGAGGCCCACTATTAGGTTAATATCAAGGAACGAGAGAGACATTGTTGACTAAACAAAGCATGGTGCATTGAATCAGGACTGAGGGTGGCTACGGACTGCAACAAGATGTACCTGGTGTTTAAAACACTCCAAGTAGTAGCAACTGTGCCCAGTGGAGCAGTAAAAAAAATAAGAAGTGCTACACACGTTATACTTCACCCAAGGGACCCAAGAAAACATTTTATTGGGGAAAGCATTTTGCATGGGGTTCGAGGACCCACATTAGTAGGTAATGGCTACCACACAAGGGAACTTAAGAATTGTTATAAATGAGATCATATCTATAGCCCATAGGCTGACAATACCTAGGAAAATTCAAGTTGCATCTATGAAGATATAATGTGACATGAAAGTCAGTCATGTCCAACTCTTTGTGGTCTCAGGCTCAGTAATTGTGACGCACAGGCTTAGTTGCTGAGAGGCATGTGTAGTCTTCCTGGATCTGGGATCAAATCCGTGTCCCCTGCACTGGCAGGCAGATTCTTATTCACTGTACCACCAGGGAAATCTGGAACCTCATTTTTAAATAGAGTCTATCATCTGTGGTTTTTTTGAAGTTGGGCTTTTGTGTATAAGCATCTTGTTGTTCAGTTGGTAAGTCATGCACAACTCTTTGTGACCCCATGGACTGCAGCACTTCAGGCTTCCCTTACTTCATTATCTCCCAGAGTTTGCTCAAACTCATGTCCATTGAGTTGGTGATGCCATCCAACCATCTCATCCTCTGTCACCCCCTCTTCTTATCCTGCCTTCAATCTTTCCCACCATTGGGGTCTTTTCCATTGAGTTGTCTCTTCGTATCAGGTGACCAAAGTACTGGAGCTTCAGCTTTAGCATCCATCCTTCCAATGAATATTCAGGGTTGATTTCCTTTAGGATTGATGGCTTTGATCTCCTTGCTGTCCAGGGGACTCTCAAGAGTCTTCTCCAGCACCACAGTTTGAAAGCATCAATTATTCAGTGCTCAGCCTTTTTATGGTCCAACTCTCACATCCATCCTGGCATAAATATGGTTATAATATATAATAATAGTGTACCATTGGAGAAGACTCTTGAGAGTCCCTTGGACTGCAAGAAGATCTAACCAGTCCATCCTAAAGGAGATCAGTCCTGGGTGTTCATTGGAAGGTCTGATGTTGAAGCTGAAACTCCAATGCTGTGGCCACCTAATGAGAAGAGCTGACTCACTTGAAAAGATCCTGATGCTGGGTAAAATTGAGGGCAGGAGCAGAAGGGGATGACAGAGGATGAGATGGTTGGATGACATCACCGACTCAATGGACATGAGTTTGGGTGGGCTCCTGGAGTTGGTGTTGGACAGAGAGGCCTGGCATGCTGCGATTCATGGGGTTGCAAAGAGTCAGACACAACTGAGTGACTGAACTGAACTGAATGTATGTATTGCATGTGCTCAGTTGCTCAGTCATGTCCAACTCTTTGCAACCCCATGGGCTGTAGCCCAACAGGCTCCTCTGTCCATGGGATTTTTCCAGGCAAGAATATGGGAGTAGATTGACATTTCTTCCTCCAGGGGATCTTCCTGACCCAAAGATGGAACCCACATTTCTTGCCTCTCCTGTGTTGGCAGGTGGATTCTTTACCACTGAGCCATCATGCACTATGTAAATTTGTGTAACAGGTTATAAACTAGCTACATAACCATTATTTTTACATTTATAACTAACTTCATTTTGACCACAGAATTTAGTTCCTTCCTCCGGATTTCCCAGTCCTTGTACTACCCACACCTGAAGTCCTGCTTGACTCTCTCAGCTTCATCATCTCACATCCATCCAGGCAATCAGTTTTGGCAGTCAACTGATTCATTTTTCTCAATGTCTTACATTTGTCTTTTGTAATCCATTACTTTGCCATCCTGCAGTTTATATCCTTCTCACTCATTTCTGGGCTCTTCAATTGGTCTCCCAACTGACCTTCCTGCCAATCCTCATTCTACCCCCACATGCTGCAGGACTGAACTTTATTTGATCATGAACTTTATTTGAGCATACAATGCCAGCAATTTCCACTTTATGCAAAGTAAATTCAAAATTACTCATCCTAGCCCCTCCACATACTGGCTTCCACGTACTTGAATTCTTACTAGTCTTGTACGCGTTAACCATCAGCTCCTGTCCGATTGACCCAAGCTATCATCTTCACATTTCTAGGGAGAAATGTGATTTTCTGCAGGTTATGCCTGGAATGAAACTCCACCTTCTCTATAAAGTGAGTTCTACCAACATCAGTCTTCTGAGAGTTCTCACTCCTCTGCACTCTTAGAGCATTTACTGTTAACATCATTCATTCAGTAATGAATCATCTTGTTTCACTGTAATTCCTTTCTGTTTTTTCTTGTATCTTTTAACTGTTCTCATTCCCTTGTCTTGTTTCATAAAACTAGATTATAAGCTCACAAATCAAATCCTTGCAGTCTTCATTATTTAGGACACCTAATACAAAAACTGGGCTCAGTAATTACATTCTCAGTATTTTTATTTTGCTTTTGGATAGATCATCATAACCAAGAGGTATAGTGTTAAGTCATTTTTTCACATTGTTACCATTTTTTTCTTTATTTAAAAAGATAGGATCACAGAGATAAAATTTGAGAGAAATAAATTGATTAGTCCAAATGGACATAAATTCTCAAAAAAAAAAAAAAAAAACTCTAGCCATGTTCTTTTACTGACATTAATTTCAAATAATGACCATTCATTAACATAAGTTGCCCATTGTTTTACACTGCAAAAGCAAAGAGTACATTTTTTCTTTCTCTGTTGACATCCCAGAAATTTAGAATTTTAGTATCGCATATCTGTTTTGAGACTATAAAGGGGGTTGCAGTATGATAGTTTCAAGGAAAACAGTGTGTTCTTAGTAAACTACTGTTAAAGGCATGGAGATGAATGAATGTATTTTGCCAAGTACAACATTGAGAAGTGCTCCAATGAAGCAGTGAGCAGTTTCCACTCTAGGGGTTTACCTTAATCTTATGAAAACCTCCACCCAGGCCCCCAGCTTTCTTTCTTTTTTCTTTAAGCTCCATGTTTTCTCTTTTTCCTCCCAGCTTTATTATAGTGACAAATAAAATTTATTCACTTCCATCTTCACTTCCTCTAAAATTGAGTGATGAGGTCTACATGCACACAACAGATATGAATGTTTTATCCTTGATTCCAAACATGCACGAAGGTTTTGCTTTCTCTTCTGACATCGATCATACCTCAAATCTGCTCTGCTGAACAAACTTCCAGTGTCATCCTTGTACTCACCTAGCATCTACACCCTAGGCAGACTGTGATTTGTACTTAGCCTTGACTCTGAAAGCCACACTGGCCTCATCTCCTCAAGAATTGATATGACACTTCTTCATTTTATATTTTTTCAAACCAAATGCCTGGAAAGGTTTATCAATCTGTTAAGTACCACAGCAAGTTGGAAACAAACCTAGACTGGAATTCTATTAATTCAGGAAGCATAAAATATTAACTCTAAAGTATATTGACGTATCTTGGTTACATATATTTATATATGTATGTGTGCACTATATATTTAGTTGCTCAGTCGTGTCCAGCTCTTTGCAACCCCATGTCTTCTTCCAGGTTCCTCTGTCCAAGGGGATTCTCCAGGCAAGAATACTGGAGTGGGTTGCCATGCCCTCCTCCAGGGGATCTTCCTGACCCAGGTTTCGAACCCAGGTCTCCCACATTGCAGGCAGATTCTTTACCATCTGAGCCACCAGGGAAAGCCTTATATATGTATATGTAAATATATATTTGTATATCTGCTGCTGCTAAGTCACTTCAGTCGTGTCTAACTCTGTGTGACCCCATAGACGGCAGCCCACCAGGCTCCCCCATCCCTGGGATTCTCCAGGCAAGAACACTGGAGTGGGTTGCCATTTCCTTCTCCAATGCAGGAAAATGAAAAGTGAAAGTGAAGTCGCTCAGTCATGTCCGACTCTTAGCAACCCCATGGACTGCAGCCCACCAGGCTCCTCCGTCCATGGGATTTTCCAGGCAAGAGTACTGGAGTGGGGTGCCATCTCCTTCTCCATGTTTATATCTACTCATATATAAATGGCTCCCAGAAATGTAATTTTCTTAACCAGTTAAGTAATTAATGGCTAAATTCATACTAAATGAATAAATAAATAAGTAACCTAAGGATGTAATTAGTCCACTTTGAACATCAATCTTTAGTGGAAAATATGAAATCTGTTAGCCTATCAAGTATTTGGCAAAGACTTCAATGAATGCTAAACCTCTTTAAAGATTGGTAAACTATATATATTATAATGTATTCTTTGTGATGACAAAGAAAGATTCCTTTTAGATCATGGATGAAAGTGAGATTAAAACTTTTTAGTTTTATAATTGAAATTTGGCTGTGAATCACACAAACTTAATATTTTAGGGCCCAGCCTATTAACCAACATTAAAGTTAAAGGGCTGTCTAACTGCTTTTAAGTAGTTAATAAAAGAAGTGCAATTGACCATATAATCAGAAACTCAGATTCTTACAGTTAATTATCAAAGACAATGACAAAATTAAATACTTACTCTGATTCAATGCCTGTGGTTTAAAGAAGCTAGGATGTTAATATGTTTTAGCTATAAACGTAGTCATCAGTATCTCCTTCAACTACATATATATGTCTCCTTCAACTATGTATGTAGAAGTATCTCCTTAAAAATGCTGTCAATCAAAATGTGCTTCCTGGCTAGATGGCAGGCGGGCAAGACTGCTGGGTATGCACCGTCCTCAAATCCACAAGCAAGAGAGCAGGTCCTCTGTGCCTCTTGGGCCTCTGGTCCACACCATGGCAGATTCTGGGTGCCTCTGGGCCCCCGGCTGCTGACTGACTTCTCACTCACCAGAAAGGGATTTCTCCTGTTTGCTGAGAATATATTGTGCCTGGTGATTCTGATCTGCTTTCGTGCCTCGACATCAGGGTACTCCTTTTCAGTGACAGAGATGATATTTGCCACTATCTTTGTTGTCTACATGTGTGACCTGCACACCAAGATACAGATCATCAACCAGCCTTGGAGTGATTGCTTCTGAACCCTTGTAGCGATCATCCTCTACCTGATCACCTCCATTGTGGACTGTGGTGCTTGTCAAGAGAGGAAACAACTCCAAAATCACAGCAGAGGTATTGTCCTTATGCGCTGCGTAACTCTTTGATTATGATGCCTACATTACCTTCCCCTTCCCTGATAGCTCAGTTGGTAAAGAATCTGCCTGCAATGCAGGAGACCCCGCTTCGATTCCTGGGTAGGGAAGATCCCCTGGAGAAGGCATAGGCTACCCACTCCAGTATTCTTGGGCTTCCCTTGTGGCTCAGCTGGTAAAGAATCTGCCTGCAGTGCAGGAGACCTGGGTTTGATACCTGGGTTGGGAAGATCCCTGGAGAAAGGAAAGGCTACCCACTCCAGTATTCTGGCCTGGAGAATTCCATGGGCTGTATAGTCCATGGGGTTGCAAAGAGTCAGACAGGACTGAGCAACTTTCACTTTCACTTGTTGCTGCAAAGACATATAGCAGCCCCTACTGACCCTGCAGATGGCTGGATATAGGTGAACTGTCTTCATTTCTCTCAGCAACCTGCAAATAAACCTTGAAATAACTCCTCCCCACTCTTACAACACTCCCAGTCAACTCCCAGGCTCCTGTTGAGGTAAAAGTGCCTTTATCATAAGAATTTGTCTTCTAGCCTGCCAATCAATGCTCCTGGGTATGTCTGCCTTTATGGGTGTGCCTAGGTCCGCCTTCTGCAGTATCCAGACAGACATCAGTTCTGCCTGGACAGTGCCCCCACCTAAGAAACAAAATGACAGAAGAGGGTACCTCAGATTTGAGACTATAGGCCCCATGTTGTAACCCACTCTAAATAATACCCTCAGGGTATATGTGGGGTGAAGAGTGTTCTGTAGGGGAATAAATAAATACGAGGCAGATTATTGAGCTTCCCAAGTGGTTCTAGTGGTAAAGAACCCAGTGGCAATGCAGGAGACATAAGAGATGCTGGTTAGATCCCTGGTTTGGGAAGATTCCTGGGAGAAGAGAAAGGCTACCCACTCCAGTATTCTTGCCTGGAGAATTCCATGGACAGAGGAGCCTGGCAGGCTATGGTCCATAGGGTCGCAAAGAGGTGGACATGACTGAAGCGATTTAGCATGCACACATGCAGATTATTAGAAAAACTATTACTGCTATTGGCTGTAATACTGAGATGCTATAATATCAAGCATTTTCATTCATTATTTTCATCCTTAAAACAACTCATTAGAACTGATTCAAATGTATTCTTTTTAATGGCTGAGTAATAGTCCATTGTGTATATGTACCACAGCTTTCTTATCCATTCATCTGCTGACGGACATCTAGGTTGCTAGTTCTAATGAGGTGGATGAAACTGGAGCCTAGTATACAGAGTGAAGTAAGCCAGAAAGAAAAATACCAATACAGTATACTAATGCATATATATGGAATTTAGAAAGATGGTAACAATAACCCTGTATACGAGACAGCAAAAGAGACACTGATGTATAGAACAGTCTTTTGGACTCTGTGGGAGAGGGATAGGGTGGGATGATTTGGGAGAATGGCATTGAAATATGTATAATATCATATATGAAACAAGTCGCCAGTCCTGGTTTGATGCACGATACTGGATGCTTGGGGCTGGTGCACTGGGACGACCCAGAGGGATGGTATGGGGAGGGAGGAGGGAGGAGGGTTCAGGATGGGGAACACATGTATACCTGTGGCAGATTCATTTTGATATACGGCAAAACCAATACAGTATTGTAAAGTTAAATAAAATAAAATTAAAAAAATTATCAGAGATGTTAAAATGACAAAAAAAAATAAAACAACTCAATGAGGTTGACACTATTAATTACATTTTGTATGTGAGCAAACTGAAGCTCATAAATAATGGGTGACCCGCTTAAAGTCACAGAACTGTTAAATGGCAGAGTTGGGATTCAGGCCTGGGTCTTTCTAGTTCTAAAGATTACATCTTTTGATTATACCATACTTCTAGAATACAGTTTTTCTAAGATTGAGGTGGAAAAGACTGAGGATAAGAGAATGACAAAGTAGATAGCGTAGTCAGGCATTTATTTGAGACTTGAAAAAAATGACATAAATAACAGAAATGGCAGAAAACACATGTAGTTATATGGTGAATAACAAATACACTTAGTTATAGATTGAAACAATTTGCTGCTTCTAACTTTATAAATCTTAACAGCTTCCAAGATTTATACTTAGGTAACCCATTCAGCCACACATGCTCACTCTGCTAAGCATCGAAAATGAGAAATACATACAATTCATCAAAGAAGAATTTAAATTTTGCTTCAACTGGACTTGGAATTTAAATAGATGTGTTGAACTGAGGGCATACAGTTTAGGATTAGCTATTCCTTGGAGCACATGCGTATGGAACAGTGGTCAGACCTAGAATAACACTCATGCACGAGACTGGCAGCAGTTTTGACTCAGCAGATAAGTAGACTTGAGTGCCTAATCATAATTGCTTGGCTAATGATGTATGTGTTTAATTGGATATCTGTAATGATTAAGAGCAATTACTGTTTTTCAAGTATTATATTGAACCTAGAGCAGATATATTGCAAACATTATTAAGGTAATAATTGCTCGGTAAATATTTCATTTTTATAAGCACATTGTGCTTACTCTTAAAAGGCTCTAGAAAATTGGTTTTTAATACCAGTGCTTCCATTATTCAGGCATTACTTCCAGGAATGTTATGAATATTTCATTTGGAATTTGAATGAGAGCTGTCTTTTTATCTAAGGTATCCAAAATAATGCATTCCATTCTGAATTCATCACCTTTCCCCACTCCTCTCCAAATGTGCACTGCCATTTTAGGAAAGGCTCCAGTATTGATAGCCTTAACTCAGACTTCTTTTTTATTACCATTCCCCTCCCTGCCCCTGGGCCATCCAATTAATCAAGTCCACTGACTTCCCCCTGAGACCTTCTCCCTCTTATCCATTCTTTATCTGTAGCCACAGGGATCGTTTTAGAATAAAATTTGAGCATGTGAGCTCTCCTGCTTAAAGTCATTTAGTGGTTCCTAGTCATAACTCCTTTTAAAATGCTTATAATGCCCCCACCTTATAAGGTACCACCATGGTGCCTGCCTAATTGCCACACCTACCTGATGCCACTCCAAGCTGTGTCATTCTGGACTCCTCTCACTTCCTTGAATCTGCATTGCCTTGCTCTACTTCTGAAACTTTGTCCCTGTTTTCCTCTCTGTCTTAAATAGTAGTACTCCTGCTTTTTCCACCAAGTTCAGCACAAATCTCCTTCCTCCATTAAGCCATTACTGACTGGGCTATGTATTCTGTGTGTTTCTAAAGTATCCTATGTTTCTGCTACCACAAACCCCATCACCTTTCATTTGTGAACTCTCATTTACTATAATATGTATATATGTATATGTATATGTGTGTGTGTGTGTATATATATATATATATATCTGGTGCTGGCCTGTAATAGATGTTCAATAATTAACTGCTAAATTAAGAGTGAAATTTGGGTACCATGCTGAAAAATACAATTTGAGTATCACTAGGGAGCAAAATGGTGAGATTTCTGAAAACCATATCATAATCATAGAGACAAGAGTATAAGATTAACAGATCCAAACTACTATACATGAAATAGATAAGCAACAGGATTTACTGTATAGCACCAAAAAATTCAATATCTTGTAGTAATCTGTAATAGAAAAGAATGTGAAAATATATATGTAACTGAATCACTTTAATATACACCTGAAACTAACATAATATTGTAAATCAACTATATTTCAATTTGAAGAAATATAAGGCTATGGTTTTTCCAGTGGTCATGTATGGATGTGAGAGTTGGACTATAAAGAAGGCAGAGCACTGAAGAACTGATGCCTTTGAACTGTGGTGCTGGAGAAGGCTCTTGAGAGTCCTTTGGACTGCAGAGATCCAACCAGTCCATCCTAAAGATTAGTCCTGGGTGTTCATTGGAAGGACTGATGTTGAAGCTGAAACTCTAATACTTTGGCCATCTGATGTGAAGAGCTGACTCATTGAAAAAGACCC